>NW_026725343.1:112500-175158 GCF_029784015.1 Lycium ferocissimum
TTTGGGCTATTTATTTGGCTGAAATTCTTCCTCCATATAAATTCCATTGGGCTTCTAACTTAATGACTAGTACAATGCACTATGTAAACGCAATTAGTAATTGATATGTGGATACAAATCCTAAAATGAAACGATGACAAACCATTTAGAATTTGTGATAAAGTAATAATAGTAATGTTGATAGTAGAATAGTGAAAATTAATAATAGTGAAAGATAAAGTGTTTAACTCGTCAATAAATTTAGAAGTTCCAAGAAGTAAATTGAAATAAAGGAGGGACAAAATTGGGTGTCAACAGATGCCCCTCTTCGACTGGAGATGATGTAAGAGTTTTCAGGCGAAGAAGTTGATGTAGTAGCCAATTTTGTTCCGACCAACAATATACGAGCTCGAAGAACTCGAGGAAATACGGGTTAGAGGATCGATGGAGGAAAATATTATGGAGATGGAAAGAATTATGGACGACCCACGGTTTTGAGTTGCCTACATATCTCGGGTTTCGCGAGAATTAAGCTGTATGTAGTTCGAAAGAACGGATCGATACCTACGCTACGCTTTTGCCCCAGTGTTGAATTACGGTGAGACTACGGTATAGAAAAGGCTTATAAGATTGTGAAAGAGTTGATTGAGTAGAGTTCTAGCGGTGGATATGAAAGAGAAATTAACCTACGTATCACGTTTTTGTGGACGTAGGCGGAGTTGAGTTCGAGCGTAGATCCGCGACCTTTGCTTGTGAGTTTGATATTCCTCTTCAGCATATTCGCCCCAGTTCACTGCGTAAGATAAAGTTCCACGTTGTGCTATGTCTTTGTAGATTGTACTTTCTGTCAAAACTGAAATTCATGTCAAAATTAGTAATAAAGTCTGGGATAGAGTTGAAACTGTAAAACTTATAAAGAATGTAAAATGATAAAATATAAATGTGAAAGTGAGGATGAAGCCGTGTGGCTTATAATGAAGCAGTGTGGCCAAATGTTGTCTCTGGTTGTCTTCAGAGACTTGAATGAATGCACGATGTTTATGCTGAATATCTCCAGTTGTATTTGAAGACTTTAATGATAATAAGGCTCCTACTGTCTTCCGGACTCGATGATAAATGATATCTCGCTTGAATTTAAAGTAAAGTCGTTAAAGTAGGTAAAGTGGATGGTAAAGTAAAGTAGTAAAGAGAGAGTAAAGTAAAAGTGCAAGCCGTTCGGCTTACGCAGATGAGGCCGTGTAGCCATGTGATGTCTCCGGTTGTCTTCAGGGACTTGATGAAGGTTTCCGTAAAGTCCGGGGTAAAGTTGTAAAGTGGATGATGTCTCCGGTTGTCTTCGGAGCCTTGATGATAATTCCTATAAAGTTCAGGGTAAAGTTGTTAAAGTCGGTAAAGTGAATGATAAAGTAGAGAGTAAAGTCATGTGCAGTAGCCGTCCGGCTTACGATGTGAGGCTGTGTAGCCGAATGATGCCCCCGGTTGTCTTCGGAGACTTGATGATAATCCCTGCAAAGTTCAGGATAAAGTCGTTAAAGTTGGTAAAGTAAATGATAAAGTAATTGGTAGAGTAAAGTGATGGTGTAGCCATTTGGCTTATGCATGTGAGGCTGTGTAGCCGAATGATGTCTCCGGTTGTCTTCGGGGACTTGATGAAGGTTTCCGTAAAGTCCGGGGTAAAGTTGTAAAAAGGATGATGTTGGAAGTTGTCTTTCGGAGCCTTGATGATAATTCTCGTAAAGTTGTGTGGTAAAGTTGTTAAAGTCGGTAAAGTGAATGATAAAGTAGAGAGTAAAGTCATAGTGTAGCCGTCTGGCTTATGCATGTGAGGCTGTGTAGCCGAATGATGCCCCCGGTTGTCTTCGGAGACTTGATAATAATCCCTGCAAAGTTCAGGATAAAGTCGTTAAAGTTGATAAAGTAAATGATAAAGTAATTGGTAGAGTAAAGTGATGGTGTAGCCGTTTGGCTAATGCGGAAGAGGCTGAATAGCCGAATGATGCCTCCGGTTGTCTTCGGAGACTTAATATTGATTCCTGTAAAGTTCAGGGTTAAGTGGTTAAAGTAGGCAAAGTAGATGATAAAGTGATTGATAGAGTATAGAGTAAAGGGATAGAGTAGCCGTTTGGCTGATGATTTTGATGATATCGTGACAGGCCAAACTAGTGACACGTAATTCTGATTTAATTCGTCTTCAATCTCGATAACCTACAAAATAGGTATATTTGTTAATAAAGTCATAAAGTTATTGTAATAAAAAATAAATTTAAAGATAAAGTTGAAATAAAGCCTGTGGATTCGCTTTTGAGGCGAGGCCATAATGAGCCAAATGATGCTTTTCGCCATGATTGATAGGCTTGATCGTTGATCTCGCGATTTTAGGTTCCCGCACTCAAAGAAAAATTCTTAGTTTGGGAGGAAGTTGATTCGTGTTGACTCGAAGCTTGACGTTGTTGGCACTCCATTCGTCTTGTTTGTTTGGATCTTGTGATCTCCGTTCAAGACTCGGTAGATGAACGAGTTGAAGCAATTGAAAGAAAGTATTTCATTTGAAAGGTAGGTATGCAAGTATATGTATAAGGAAATGTAACTATATGTATATAAGTTGTGAAATATATATGTAATTGTATGTATGTAAGGGAAGATATATATGTAAATATATGTATGTAAGTTGCAAAATATTTCTGCCAACCTCAGATTGTGACACAATTGAAAAGTTATTTGTCTATACTATTTCCTGTCTGGTAGCCTTAATATTGTCGCTATCCGACTTTCTCTTGTCTAATCTTTCAAAATATGCCCCAATTTTGGCTCAGAACGGTGTACTAAACTTTTGTTGTGGTGTGACCGAACCTTATATAGGTTGCCTACGTATCCCGCCAAAGGAATCAGATCAGAACGTAGTTCGTAGGACATGTGAAAATGGTTTGAAATTTTCTAATAAAGGGACCGAACCCGATGTGGATTGCCTACGTATCCCACCAAGGGAATCAGGTCAGCGTAGTTCTGTTATGTAAATGGCTAAAGGTTTGTTGGCTTTCTACCTAAATATGTTTGACCTATATGTTGATAGTCTACGAATCCCGCCGAGGGAATCAGGCTAAGCGTAATTCTCCTTGTATAAGGATTTTGGATTTTCTGTTATAATGCAACCGAACCCTATGTGGGTCGCCTACGTATCCCACCACGGAATGCCGCCGTAGTTCGTACAAAGTGCTGTATTAAGGAAAAGTTGCAAACTAGGTTGTCCAACCTAATGTCGTACTTTTATTTCTTCTAGCTTTGAGGTTTGTGTCATCACCTATCGGCTATTTCATTTTTTTTCAAATGGAATCTTGTCTTGTCCTCTAATTTCTTTGTTACTCTCTCGGGGTGTATGTTGTCTATTTGTTTATGTCACAGTCATAGAGTTGGTAGATTTTATGAATAAAGTAGAAAATAACAATAATAGATGATTGAGGAAAATCGAAATGCATTCATAGTTTTTGCAATTTAAGTTTCCAAAAGATGAGGCAAAGCAACAAAAGTTTTTGGGCACGATTCAAGCCTCAATTTAAAAATCGTGCTATCTCGAAAGTTTATTACATGCTCATCTACTAAGACCCTACGGCTGTGGGGACGGAGTACAAGCCCAATTCTTCAGAGTTTCTCCTGGTTCGGCACCCCGGATGGTCGGTGTCTCGGTGTTGCGAGTAGCAATCTTCACTGGTACTTGTTTGGGATTGTCCCCACGGGAGCAACAAAAGTTGATGACATGCCCTTCTCCATCTTTCCAATTGGCGCAATGGCCTCTTTCAAATTCTTAACTTCTTCGATAGTTATCATGTTCACGTTGGCGTTTTCGTGAGTAGGCAAAGGGATTGTTGTTCACATTGGACCGAGCTCTAGTGAGTGGATTGTCGCTTCCTTAATCAAGGCTTCAATTTTGTTTTTGAGCAGATAGCAATCGTTGTCGTGCCCGACAACTCCGGTAACGGTAGTTACAGCGCTTGGAACCATCAAACCATTTTGGAATAGGATCGGGAATCTTCCCTTCAATAGGTTGTACCACGCCTGCCGCTTTCAGTCTTTCAAATAATTGAGCCAAAGGTTCAGCGAACCGAGTGTAATTTCGGGTATTTTTGATGTCCGGGTTTGGACGGGCTTTATGTGTGGTATGTGGTCGATTTTGGTAAGTGGGAGCTTGAACAAAGTTGGTATGGACGGGTTTTGATAGTGAGGTTCTCGGGATTGGTAGTAATTTGCTTGGATATTGTAGACAGTGGTAAGGAGTTAGTGGAGCTTGGTAGAGTTCGGGGCAGTGTTGGTAGGTAAGAGAAGGGTTGTTGTGGATAGTTATAGTATGTAATGGCTTGGTTTGGTGGGTTTAGAGGAGTAGTTGTAGGTGGTGGATTAGTGTTGGTGAGTAAAGGAATGTAAGGCGTATGACCTAGTGATTGATTTGGTGAGTTGACAGGTGGTGGATTTGCAAGGGTGATTGAAGAAAAGTTGTTGTTGGTAGATGCGTTATTTCGGGGAGAAAAATATTCCAGAACTGGAAAATGATGCGGGTTTGGTGCGACGTTCATAGGTTCAGGAGGTGGACTTTGGAGTGTAACGGGTAAGTTGGTCATGTTTTTAACCCGATTTAATTCTCCGCGTAGATCCTCGATCTCTTGAGTCAGGCGGGCGATATGTTCCTCATGTTGAATGGTAGTGCTATGTTCGGAAGTCCCAGGGGGATCACTAGAGACCACAATGTTTTCCGAACCAGTTGAAAGAGATGCGGCCTGATCAGACATAATAATTTCCTTTCCTTGAACCATCCAACTGCGTTGAGGTAACGAAGACGTCTTTGACCTTGTGAGGTAAGGATGGTCAGCCATCGAGTGTCAACACGAATCAACTTTTGGGAATAATAAAAATAGAAAGAAACACAATAATGCAAATGATGTCAGTCTAGGTAAAGTCATGATTACGTAAAGTCAAGTAGGTCATGTAGCAAATAATTCATCAAATAAATTCAAACAAGTTGTCAAACAAATGTACATGGATATATCAAACAGTAACACGTCCTAATATGCATGTGACCTCTTTGTGCCAGAGGTAGGCCTAACGTTTGTTTGAAGGGTAAAGTGTGCCATAATAAGTCATCCTGTTGCTTTTGATTAATTAAACAAGTCTATTTTCCCAAAATAAAGTACAAAGTAATGTAGTATTTATTACCTACTAAATGAATACAACATAAAGTTTTCCTAATCTAAGTAAAGTAAATGCAATTTCCTATGTCTAACTTTCAGCTCCATTTGTGATGTCCTCGATCTTCGTCATTTGTTGTACTCCAATGCAAATTCATACTTGCCATAGAAACGTTAGTTATTCCCTCCCTCCTAAAGTTAATTAATTAAAACAAACAGTCAATATTCAGGCATAATTACCCTTCAAACATGCACATAACGTATGATTTGTGTCACTTGGGGTCGTGAACCCACTCGGACGTTTGGGTAAAGTCATCTAATAGATTTAATACGCCAAGGGTATTAAACCTCCTAGGTTATGAAATGTATGCTCTTAATAAAGGGTGTTGGTTTAGTTCTATCTTAGGCTGACTAAGAATTGATTTCCTATGACACAAGATTCCCCCAAGTGGACAACTTGGGAGTGTCCGTGGCTGTTGACTGCACCGCCGATCGACTAAATCCACAAGATCAGTTCGACTAAAAGGTGTTTTAGTAGTGCACGGCCGCGAACCGCGAAACCGTTTTAAGTGTGTGAATTTGTTTGAATTTTCCAGAGTGGAGAAAAATGATACTTAATGACGCTTATCAAAACAAGAACATTTAAACAAATATATCAAACAAGCAGGTAATAGCACGTAAAAACAGTCAATAAAAAATAAAGTAATTTAAGTAAACATATAAAGCCTATTTAAACTAAAGCCGTTATGGTTAGAACCTAAGTAATCCCCAGCGGAGTCGCTAAGCTGTTATACCCTATTTTAACCGGAGTCAAAGTAGTTTATAACATCCCGATAATTCCGGGGTTAATTAAAGTTAAGGAGTCGCCACCTAATTGATTTGTGGTGAATTAGGGCACCTAAGGTTAATTAAAGTAATTATCTAAAGTTAACTCTGTTTAAAATCTACGAAACCAAAAAGATTCTAGGTAAGGGTTCAACTAACTTAGAGGGAAGGTATTAGGCATCCTCTAAATTCCATTAATAAATGGTTAATCCGACCGGACTTATGATTAGTTAGGCTAAGTGTAAATATAGTGTTATAGAAAAGAAAATAACTTTATAAGTATTGCTAAAGTTATAAATAAATATAATAATGTTATTTAAAATAAGACTTGTAAAAAAATATGATAGTTTGCATACAAGTAATAGCTTTTAAGAGAAGACTTAGCAGATTTGAACCTTTTGATAAAATTATGTCATATGGATATGGTGACGTAGAAAATCTAAACTTATCTTTATAAATAGGATTCTAAAGAAGTGAGTTTCTTTCTCTTCCTTTATTTAACCAATTTCGGCTAAAATATGTATACTTGGATAAATCTTGAAAATTGTTTATAGAGTATATTTGATTTCCTATTCGCATATCAGTGACGTCTTAAATCTTCTAAGATAGTAAAAGTGAATCATGATTCTTTTACTCAAAATATATAGTCATGCCATTATTCTAAAACAAATATTATAGACTATGAATCATTTTAACACAAAAAGAGGAATGAAATCTATGGGGGCTAATTGTTGGTTTCTCCTTCAAATTAACTACTCATTACACTAAACTAAACCTACTAATTCATTAGAGTTTATCTAAGCTAAGAAAAGACAAACAGGGTAAAGTATTAGTTGCACAGTTCAACATAAATGCAGAAAATAAAAGAAAAGGGAGGAGTAAAATGATTTAAATGGGCTCAGCCTATTTTAGAACTGCTGCTGTCTGCCGCCACTGTTATGGGCCTCGGCCCAGAATTCTTTTTTTATTTTTTTTGCCGCGGGTGGGCTGACTCGAGAGGAAGATTTCGTTGGGCTTTGGCCCAACACCAAATGCGGAAGATGACAAGCCCCTCAGACTCGTGTGCGAGATGGCCCTGTTCGTGGTGCAGTGAACAAAGGCGTTGAGGCCTCGGATCTATGCCCAAACTCGAACGAACCCGAATCCGATTAAAGTAGCTAAAGTTTCAAACTGGGAAAGTGAAAATAGAGTAATAAGTTCTGTTTTTTTAGAGTGAGGCTATCTTTTTATGCTTCCTCCTCCTTTTTCTTAAGATTTTCAAGATGTATTTATAGTGAGATGAAGGCTAGGATTAAGGTTCTCACAGGCGGGAATTTGAAATCTCAAATTCAAATTGAGTCCAAGTCCGTGCTCATCCGAACGTTGGAGTCCTTTCACGTGCCTGTTTCAGATTTTTGCCCGAAGTGGACCGAATTCCTCTGGTCTTTTGAGGATCTGTTGTGTTCTGAAACGAGAAAAAGGGATCCCCTGCCATTTCAACGTCAGAACCAGGTGTGAGGACAAAACTTACTTGGAAAGGGAAAGACAAGGACTGTGCTCGGTTAAAGGGGTTTGTGTGTTTGCTAAATGGAGGGAGGGAGAGAGAGTAGGGTTTTCTAGAAAGGGAAAGAGATGAAGAAGAGTGCGGCCGTTTTTGGTTGAAGGGATTAGGGATTATTTTTAATTAGGTTTTAGGAAATAAAGATTGACCGGGCCGGGTAATTGGATAATGGACCGGTATCGTCGAGGAGTTGAATTGTCAATCGGTCCGTCGAGAGGGAGTGATGTAATTATTTGGGCTATTTATTTGGCTGAAATTCTTCCTCCATATAAATTCCATTGGGCTTCTAACTTAATGACTAGTACAATGCACTATGTAAACGCAATTAGTAATTGATATGTGGATACAAATCCTAAAATGAAACGATGACAAACCATTTAGAATTTGTGATAAAGTAATAATAGTAATGTTGATAGTAGAATAGTGAAAATTAATAATAGTGAAAGATAAAGTGTTTAGCTCGTCAATAAATTTAAAAGTTCCAAGAAGTAAATTGAAATAAATGAGGGACAAAATTGGGTGTCAACAATGGGGACAACGATCCCCTGAATCTCGGGCTCATCAACTGTATGGGGCGTTGTATGGTGAGAAATCCGCAACGGGCCGAATTTCTCGAACTTATCAACTTGAAATATAACCCTTCGTTTGGGGGCTGGGTCGAGAACCTTGACCCCGATTATCCGAGCTCCTCCTGACCTATTGCCCTTCGTTCTTATTCCGAATCTTTGGGCGTTGGTTCAAGAACTTTGACCCCGATTTTTACCGTATACAGATGGTCCCTTCATTTTTCGAAGGAAAGTATTGACTCCGGGAAATCTTCTGAATGAAGCTGAGCAGTTCGTACCCCGCCGCCTTTGACAACACATTCCATCACTTCTGAACTGTGCCCAATTTTGATTCATCATTATTATTGCCGCCTAATCAATCTCGAGAATTCACCTCTTGTCAGAACTTTAAACCTTTCAACTTCTCACTTTTTCCTATATAAATCCCATACTTCATATCTTGCCATGCACTTGGAAAAGAACCCTAAGTTCTAAACTTTTTAAAACCCTTATTTGTAACTGCTTGCTTCTAAACCTCCTTTTCGACAATGACTTCCATACCGTTGCTAACACAAAGTGCGGATCACCCTCATCACCGCCGTTGTCTGCGACAGGAGCATCCAGCCACGAGGAGGAACTAGAGTGCCTCGCTGCTGACATTCTCTATGCTTGTTTCAGATAGGGAAAAGGGTTCAAAATACACTCAAACTATGGCCAAAGTTGCCATAACACACCTGAACTTTGCGAGGGTCCTATGACCCCCCTGTACTTATTTTTTGTGTATTTTCTACGCCTTTATATGGTGACCTGTACAAGCGATTGTATCTACTCTCTTTGAGCGCGTAAGATTCCATATAAAAGTGTATATAATACACAAAAAATAAGTCCAGGGGGGTTATAGGGCCCCCGCAAATTTCATGTGTGTTATGGTAACTTTGGCAAAATCAAAAGAAATTATCGTTCATCTTCTTCATAGAGAACCGGACCGAAATTTGATCCTAATGCACTTCAAATCTCAACCAAACATCACCAAATTTCAGATTCGAATTCCTCTCGACGTTCGGTTCTTTTGATATATCACCCACTCGAAATGGAGCTCATTTCGGCAACCCGAAAATTCGAATTCGAAGCTTCAAGCTTTGTTCATGGCGCTACGGAGTCGTTCAGCTCTTGTTCACGTTCCAGACGTCTTCTAAGCTCGAGTTCGCTTCAAACAATCAAAGCAACCAAGAATTTTATTCATCAAATCCGGAATTTGAAGACCCGTATCCGAAAGCTTCAAGTCGAAACTCGACGTCCCTAATGGAGTTTTTTTTACATCGGGTTCTACTATCTTAATCCACTATTATTAATCATGTTTTCAATGTCGACAATGTCACAAATCCTATATAATATCGAAAAAGACCCGTTTGATTTGGTCGTCACAATGGAGTTTTTTTGGGTTTGAAATTTTGGAAAGTGGAGATATTGAAAATACCCAATTGAAGAATAATTAAATCTTTTAAACTCAACACAAAGGAAAGCAAAAGACACAAATTCTTGAACAAGCACAAACTCAACACAAAAGGCACAAAGGAAAAGGCACGATAATTGAAAGAAAAATTAGCTCTAACGACTGGAAAAAAATTTAGTCACTATAAGTGAACTTATAACGACCGGATTCATCTCCCTTCGTTAAGAAGTGGTCGCTAAAAATCAGATTTCCTGTAGTGGAGCGCGTGCATACACTCAAATGAGTTTAGGTGACTTTGTCCATTTGAAAGCGTAGATAATACACAAAAAATAAGTCCAGTGGGGTCATAGGACCCCCGCAAAGTTCAGGTGTGTCATGGCAATTTTGGCCATAGTTTGAGTGTATTTTGAAGCCTTTTCCCTTTCAGATATGTGAATGACTTCAGAGTTTCTTACCACCTCAAATCTGTGGAAAAATTCGAATCCTATATTGATGCCACTACTATTCTCGCAGTTCGGAACGATTGTAATTTGGGTGCGGATATCGACATCCGCCCTTTTGAATAGAGGGTAAGAATCAACCACCATACTACTGGTTTTTCATTGGCCTATACTTACCTTTTTTCTGTTGAGTTTTCTCTTCCCGTCCCCAAAATGATAGAGGATTTTTGCCGCTAATACCGCGTCTGTATCAGCCAAATTGCTCTGCAGATTTAGAGGCTCGTATACTGCCTTGAGATTTTAGCCAACATAGTGGGGGTTTCTTTTACTCTCGACCACCTAATTCATATTTAAGTTCCTTGAGTGATCCGAGGTGGCATAATTCATTTGTACCCTCATGGGACTCGAGGCCTTATAGACCCTGAGGATGATTTTGACAGGGGATGGTTGCATCGATTCGACATGATTTGCACGAACCAACTCCATCGTTCTCTGTCCATAGGCTTCCCCGAGGTGTGGAATCCTACCCCGGATCCGGCCGAACCCGACCTTGTAATCACTATCTTTAAGTGGGTAGCTGCACTGTTAGGCGCCTCTCGTGACGTGGGCTGCTCTTGGAGGAACATGGCACCCGAAGGATGGAGAGGTAAAAACCACTGTGAGTTTCGACCTGCTTGTGAAATTTCTTGTTCGTTTTTCCAATTTTATAATCTAAGCCCGAACCCTTGATTTTCAGGGCTCCCTAAGAAGAGATCCTCTTTAAAGGAAAAAAACATTAGGGAGGAAGATACCGAAGAATGCTGCCAAAAGGTATTTCTACGCACTAAAACTTTCATTAAGGAATCTTTTCCAAATTCTCAACGAATCAAGGGGTGATGGGTGCCCGAAGTAGGCTTGCCAACCACTTTCGTAATACGTACAAACTTTTAAATTTTTCGCTAAAACTTTAACGATACGAGTCTAACCTTAGTTCTAAGATACAGAGTGTAACATGTTCCACCAAGGAGATACACTCGAAAATGCTCATTTTGCAATTATGTTGGTCATGATAAGCACAAGTGTCCTTTACGGTATGGTGATCAAAATACATCTCGCTGTGGAAGTACATCTCGTGGCGGAGGAAACTTTCGTGGTGGTGGCAGATCTAGTGGTGGTGCACATCTCGCGGTGGTGGCGGAAGATCAACACAAGGGCATGAATTAGTGAATGTATTTTAAGTTTTTTCTTTCTTTGATGATTGTATTTTTACTACTTTTGGTTTGTTATTAATGAACAAGTTCAAGTATTTTCATATTGTTATGAATGATGCAATTTAATTGTTTTGAGATTGGTATGAATGCTGCAATTTTGATCGAAAAATAGCACACTTAAATCTAAACCCTAAAACATAAAGAACTTAAAGCTAATGACACCAAGTCTTCAAACAAAAATGGAGTTCGAGTACTTTTCAACCACTAAAACGGCAATCCGAAGTTTTGCTTATCCTTGATGTATTGAGCCTACCTTATTAATCGCACAAAAATAAATAGGGTTCTATATAAAATATTGAAGTTTCAGAGTCCTGAAGCATGATTAATCTATGACTAAAGTACGTTTAAAAGTATAAAGAAAGAGGAGTTAACCAAAAGAAAAAAAGAAGGGGGGGGGGGGGGGGGGGGGGCCCCTTTAACACAGTAAATTACTGCGTTATACATAGTTTTGTCACTTTTTTTTGTTGGGGTATTTTAGTTCAGATGGTCTTTTTTGGTCATTTTAATTCCGAACTCCTAAAATTGGAGGGCATACTTGTCAGTTAAGACCAAGTTTGAGGGCCTGTTTATATTTATGCCTTATTTAAATCCTACCATACTTGATAGAATAATTAATTCGTCTTTTTATTTTCTTTACAAAAATAAGAAAATATAAATAAATTTCAACCTAATCTGTCATAACTGCATTGTGGTAACTGGTAAGCATTAGGCTACGCGTTACCTTCTGTTTGGATGGTTGTTTCCCGTGGTTCATTAATGTACAATATGGTATGGTACAGTATGGTGTTGTGTTGCATTGTACTGTATTAATGAACACAATGTTTGGATAGACTATATCGTTTGTTGTGGTTTAATAACATTTGTATTGTTTGGTTGACAGTATGATACTGTATAATAATTTGTAAGTTTACTAAAATACCCTTAACTCTTAATTAGAAATTAGTTTATATATATTAATAAAACTCAGGTAAAGAATAAAATAGGAACTTTAAAAAATAAGTAGGTAGAGGCAACTTCGACGAGAAGCAAATGTCAAGATATCTTTTTTTTGGAGGAAAGTACTTACCAGGATTAAGACTAAAAGATTGAGCGTGAAACTGACCGGAAAATTCAACAAGCAGCTCATCGCCAAGAAATGGAGTCGACCACATCAGCAATGGACACAGAAACAAAGAAATTGGGTCAATAACAACAACATTAAGTTCAAATTTCACAAAATAAAGCTGAACTATGCAATAAAGATGGAGTATTTACCGATCTCAGGTGTTTCAGCAACAAGCAAAACCCAGTTGGAAGCTTGGACATGGAGGCGCATATCGTGGATAGTTTGTTCTATCTAGTGCTTTTGTTGCCCGGATATGGGCTTGGACAAATATTGGGCTTCTTTTGCTCAAATTTAATAAATAAACTGCCTAGTGGGCAATATTAATTTAAAAAAAAAATGGGGGTGGTGGAGGGGTGGGTGGTGTGAGGTGGGATGAGGGTGGGGGTAGTGGTGGTGAGGGATAGTGGGTGGTGTGATATGGGTGGTTGTGGGATAAGGGTGGGGGTGGGTGGTAGGGTGAGGGTGGGGTGGATGGTCGAGGGTGGGAGTGGGGGTGAGTGGTAGGGTGGAGGTGGCGTGGGGTGGGGTGAATGGTGGAGGATGGGGTATAATGGAAAAATAAAATATGTAATCATAAAAAAACCATCAAATCTGTGGTTATAAAAATTGAAACTTTTCATGGTTATATAACCATAAGATGAACCACGAGTTTACAATACCATACCACATAATTTTAAAAATAATGAAAACAAATATGATTTCATATAAAACCATACATTAATGAACCATGGAAAACCGCCATCCAAACAGGGGGTTAAACACCAAAAGTCACCATTTATTTAGTTACCAGAAAGAGGCACCATTTAATCCTCGTGAGACAACTGAAGAAAAAAAAAAACGAACAGACAGTGAAAAGTTGTGGCAGTTTTCAATATCTGCTATAGGTAACCCCGTGGACTCAGTTGTGTTGCTCTCTCCAATTTTTCTTTAACGTAAGAAGTATATTCTTAATTGTTTGACTTCTTATTGTGCACCCTTCACGTTAATATTCCTTTTGCAATTGCCCCTTTCATTCCACACCATTGTCTTGTATTGGTGAATGGTATGGCAATATTACACGAAGGAATTACCTAGTTTATTTGGAGCCTTTTTTTGCTTACTAATGATTTGAAACAGAGACATTAGCAAAAAATTGCAAAAAGAACACGAGACATTTGGTCTACAAATGTATTTGTTGTTGTTTCCTATGCCCTATTTAGAAAAGGAAAATAACCACGGAATCAAGTTTGTGTTTGTTTTCTTGCTAACAATCTCTAGGTTTACGGGCTGCTCCTTATTTTCTCTAAGTGCTAAAGCTTGTATTCATCCACTATGTGCTTATTTTACTATACTTGCTCTCCATTACTTTCTTGAATTATAAATTGTTCCCTCGCAGCAGGTTCCTTGTAATAAAAATTGCTTATGAAGCTTTCAATTTTTCCTCCTTGTGTGTTTTGTTTGTCCTGTTTAGAGAGGAGAATCCACATCTTTCAGATGTTCTTCGCAATTGAATAGCTAAATGCACTTATTCCCTCCAAAACCCATGGTACATATTGTCCGCTTTGGCCCAACAGACCTCACAGATTTATCACTCGGGCTATGCCATCATTGAGCAAAAATGCGTGCGTACCATGTGAATTTGTGCTATACCTTATAGAGTTCTTCACTTGTGCAATCTTCAAGGAATTAAAATTAGATGAGAATATTACATGATAAATTCTAATCTTGCAGAACATCTTTCCCGTGGATGCTCTATCTGTGGCATGCTCCGACTTTTATTTCTAATATGTTCCAATTGATAATGCTAGCTCTCCTGAGTCTTTTTTATCTACTGAAACTATGTGATTAGATAAAATATGTCTTACTTCTATCTTTTTGGCTGTTATGTGTTAATGGCAAAGGCTCATGACTATTTGGGAAATGTATGGTGAACTGTGAGTTTAATTGGAAAGAAAAATAAAGTGACAGCATTTTCCTTGAGGAACCCTAGCTAATGCGAGGAAGAAAATCGTTATATAAAATTTAAAACAAGTTAGATGGACTTAATTTGGGAAAGAGTAATGAAACCTAAGTCGGAGTTTTTTGGATTTCTCTGTAGATACTAACAATGTTCTCTCAAAATGAAGTTTGTGGTCCTCCAATCTTCCAATTTCTGCTCTTTCCTCTCTTACATACCTTAATTTTGTCTCTCTGATATAGGAAAACAGAAAAATATCTAGTTGAAGACATTGAACAATCAGTCATATAAGTCTATGTATATGTTGTTGAAATATGTATTCATGTATTCATCTAGTTGAAAACATTGAACAATTTCATGTTGCCTTTATATAGAAATTCTAGTGAGAAATATTGAATACTTTGAAAGTCGAGAAGTGCATTTGCTTGGTACTTTTGGTTGACTTCCCGGATTTTCTTATCTTTCAGAAGTGACTGCAAACTTGTCAACACATGACCATGAAAAGTGCGAGGAGATCTGGTGTAGATAAAATTAGCAATCTGCCCTGTAATATTCTGGACGGAATTCTAGGGTGCTTGCCTTTGAAAGATGCAGTGAAGACCAGTATATTGTCAAAAGACTGGAGGTATAAATGGGTCACACGTCCAGAACTTGCGTTTGATTATCACTTTTTCAGGTCACTTGCACATGAGCAAGAAGCTAAGACAATCATTTACCAAGTCCTATTACTCCATAAAGGACCAATACTGAATTTTATACTCAGCGGCTCTAACTTGATAAGCTTTCCTGATATTAATAATTGGATACTCTTCTTCCCAAAGAAAAATGTCCAAGAATTCACCCTTCAGACATTCTCACGCAATAGATATCATTTACCTCCCACCTTTTACATTCAAGCAACCAAGGCATCTGGAACTTGGTATGTGCTTGTTCCACCCTCCACCCGGTTTCAAAGGATTTGAGAAGCTTATCAATCTTGATCTTCAGGACGTCACTTTTGTTCCAGCAGTACTTAAGAATCTTATCTCCAGAAGCCCATTGCTTGAAAGATTGAGGTTGCGTTGGTGCACAAACTTTGACACCCTTGAAATCGATGCTGTTAATCTCAAATGCTTTGACTTCAGAGGAGCATCGAAGTCCATTTGCTTCAAGAACGCCCCTATGCTTAGGAAAGCTAATGTGTATCTTACTTCACCAGCTTCAGCGGATGCATCTTCTGTTTGTTCCAATCTTACAAAATTCTTCTGTTACATGCCTTGCCTAATGGAACTGGATATAGGTGGTTTTTTTATTGAAGGTAATGGGCATTTGTGGTATTAGTTATTATAACCAAATGATGCATCGTATTTGTATCTTTAACAAAATTTTCACATGCTTCTAGTACTTGACGATGGGAGGTCCGCCGGAGAATGCTCTGACTGCTCTGAACAATGTCAAATCTCTTAGAATTGGGGGAATGTTATTTAGAACCGTTCAGGAGGTTTCGTGTGTTATTTACTTGATTACGAGCTGCCCTAAATTACAGGAGTTGACCATTGAATGTGTAATCACTCACTCCTTTTTTCCCATTAACGTGATTTAATATTGTTTTGTCATCTGAACCCAGCCTGACCAGTTCCTGATAATCTTTAGGAAACAATGAACACAATGAACGATGTTGCGGAACCTATTGTACAATTCTTACGAGACCAATCAAGCTTGTATGGTGTTATGAAGATGCTTCAAAGAGTGCGTATGAGTACTTTTGGTGGTCTTGAGATGGAAATGGAATTTGTGAGGTTTATATTAGCATATGCACCTGTACTTGACAAAATTTCCATTTGGAATTATTCATGTCTCCTCATTCAGACGGGTAGACGACTGACGGATAAGATGAAACAATTCCAACGAGCATCACCCAATGTTGAAATCATAGTTGATGAAGTTGATGTAGAAGATTAGTATTAGTTTTTGTTGATGGTGCAAGACGGATCTTTTATTATTATTGGTTTTTGTTTTGTTTGTGGAGCTATTGCAGCAATTTTTGAATTTGGATTTGCCTGTTATGCACTGTTTGTGTTGCCTAAGATACTTATATAAATCTAATTAATGGTAAAGGGTCATATTTGCCCCTCTATTTTCAAAAGTTGTTCACATATCTCCTCTATTTGAGTATGTGACTGTGTATTACCCAACCATTACACTTTTGAATAAAAATTCCCCTCAACCGTTATAGACCCGGACCTACGAATTAAAAAGACATGTGGAGGGCCATATACACATTTGTATATGCCCGATAGCTTTTACTCAAACCCAAACCCCTGATTTGAAAGCATAACCTACTTAATGCTAGTTAATTTGATTCTATTCTGTTCTTCTTTCTTTTCGGTGTCGGTTACCATCTCGAATTTTCTAATTAGGGAAGAAGTAGGTTGTTTGGATTGGGGCTTGGGCAGTACATTTGAGGATGCAGTAAGTATTTAAGTTTCACTTCTCTTTTATTCTTTACTGTTTGTATAATAAAATTCATTTACAGTATAAATAAATCATTTTTAAAAATTTACCTGTATTTTTTAATTGTTTTTGCAATTACCTACATATAAATATATTTATAAAGTTATGACGAACCATTTTTCACTTATATAAATAAATATTAAAGTTTTTATTATTTTTAATAAAATTTATTTTTTGTTTATTCTGCTAATTTATTTTATTATAAAACATCATTAACTTATATACTCAATTAGTATTCTCACTTTTTTCTTCGACTTCAAGATAATATTTATTTGTTATAATACATAAATTAAAAAAAATGAAAAATATCGTGATATTAAAGAGGTAAAAAAAAGAAGACAAAAGTTGATAATGTAAAGGGTGAAATAGGCATTTACAAAAGTCAATTAGGATAAAGGGGGAAGAATGTCTATTGTTCAAAGTTGAGGGGGGAGTTTGGATTTTAAAGCATAGTTGGGGGAGTAAATGATTTTCACCCTTATTAAAAACAAAAGATTCTCACCGAAAAATATTAAATAAAGGGGTTATCGTTCCCATTCAATATGTGAGGGGGGTATCGTTTCCCAACCCTTAAATGTTAGGGGGGTGAAGTGGGATTCACTCGAATCTTGAAGACTCTTCAACAACTGTATCTTTTAAGCATTCCTAAAAGAGAGGACACCAAAAAAAAAAAAGGATCTTCAACAATACAATTATTATTTATAGTACTGAAGACTCTTTAACAACAACAGTTATGAATCTTGAAGACTCTTTAACAATTGTTTTCCTTGGTAATTCTTGTCTTCCCTCTCTTTCTTAAGGGGTGTTAATGGTACGATTTGAAAGGTTATTTTATAAAATTTATACCATATCGATTTTTTGATTTTTTTATTTAGTATAACCAAAATTAGACTATTCAAAACCGTCCGATCATCTCGGTTTTTCTTCGGTATCGGTATGGTTAGTTAATTTTCGGTATCTTTTTAAAAATAAAAATTTCATGTAAAAATTAGAATACAATACCATGCATACTCCAGTTGGACTTTTGTCACACCCCAACCTTGGGGGGTGTGGCCGGCACTCGGCACCCGAAGGCCCGAGCGAACCAACCATGGCATCTGTGACATGTAATATAAATAATGGGCCGACAAGGCCTCTATATGATACTAACAAGAACCAAATGTGTCAACCTGCACGCAGAAGAACCCAACAACAATATATAAGGCCAACAAGGCTATATCATGGTCATGCCAACTGTACAGGGGCCGACAAGGTCAAGCAAAACATATATACACCGACAGGCGAGTACGCAAGCCTCTAAAAGAGTAACACGTATCAACGAGTCGGGACGCAGCCCCCGACATATCCCAAAACTATACATATACATATGCATCTGTACTTATGGACTCAGAACTAGCAAGTCCGAAGAAGTGGAGTGCAACACTCAATCGCTGATCTCGGTGTCCTACTGCGGAGGCGCGCCGGCCTGTCTATCAGCACCTGTGGGCATGAACACAGCGCACAAAAGGGCGTCAGTACGAAATATGTACTGAATATGTAGGGCGATAAGCACAAGCACAAATAATGTAAATAATGTGAGAAGGGATTTAGAAACAACCTGAAACTCTGTTCAAGGCCACTGAGGGCAACCAAAACCTTAACATAAATGTAAATGCATGCTCGTAAAATCATTCCTCAATGTGAAGGAATATATCATATCATATAACAATAGTAAATCCCTTTGTGGGGTGAGCTCATCATCATAACATCCTCTCTGCCCAACTGATCAGTGGCGATGCACAGCTACGTGCCTACCCGGCCGCCTACAACACGGCTCGGTAAGAAAGAAACATGTCTAGGTGCACATATAAGTGCCTACCTAGCCGACTATAGCGCGGCTCGATAATGAAAATAAATACATAGATAAGCGCAATGCAAGACTGACCTCAAAAGATATGTCATAAAAAGAGTCTGAGTGACCTGTTGTCGTTATCCTCTGACTATCATTATTGTCGATACGTTCTTTGGTTTCCAATTATGAGACAACCAGCACAAGAAACATGAAAGTTACATTTTAGGGATTTATTTGAAGTAGACATCATGTTCAAGCTAGCAGTAGCCATGATCAATATGAACGTCAAAGAAAGAACGAACAAAAGATTCCTAGTTCTCTTGAGCGACCAACAAGGAAGATGAGAATACTTAAATCTTCTTCGATGTGAGTTATTCATGAGAAAAGGGCATATTTAATCATATTTATCAATTTGAAGTGAAGCAATTTGAATTCGACGAAACAATTCAATAAACATTCATTTGAGTTCTAGTCATGCTGAAAGATATAGAGAAAGCCCTACATACCTTGTTGATGAAGTTATATGCATTTTTCAGGTCCTTGAATACCTTATGAACAAATTCCTACACAAAACGAACTATTCAAGATCAAAATCAAGTTCATAGCTCATGAAAATCTTCATTTAGACATTTAAGCATGCAACTCGCGAGCATAAGTTCGTAGGCTCTTTTGTAGCTCAATTTCCCAGAAAAACGCTACCAAATTCTACTTTCCTACCCCTCCTCATCAATACGATCCTATCCATATTCCCACAGATTCAAACAACACACCAAAACCATACAAAATAGCTCAACAAACAAACTCTATTCACAAGAGTTCTTAAGGAATGGCAAGAACCTATCTTATGAAATTTCAGCCAATTCTTAGGATTAATTACTTGTAGAAGTTCAAAGAAATCAAAAGGGGGTTAAAATATATCTTAGATCATGAAAATCACTTCAAACCCCAAGTTATTTCAAAGCAAGGTTTCCCTCCGAAAGGTGAAATAGTGAAGAAATCACAATTTCGACATGTTGTTCTCCACGTTGAGGTTGTTTGATTTGCCCTTAGGTGTGTTATAATTGATGGAAGATGAGTAGAGAGTTTTTCCTAGGGTTTCTATGTTCTTTCAAGGTGAAGAAATGGAGAAAAATTCGTCCCAAGGCATCTATTTATACTTGGGCAAAATAAAGCCACCAACCCAGCACACTGTCCTCGCGGCAGTTTGCGTCCCTAGATGGAAATGCCAATATCTCTCTACTCCAATGTCATGTCAATAAACAGTTAAATGTGCTGGAAACTAGACTCGTAGACCTTCAATTTTATAGGTGGATCACCCCGTAACTCCAGGTATATTGAGAGAAAAGCTCTTCGACATCTAACTCAAATTTTAGTGAAATTTACAAACGTAACTTGCGACGACCTTTGTAGACTTTCGTATTACAACTCTTTGACTTCAATACTTAACATACGACTATCATACTATTTAAATACCTCAAAACATTACCTTCTTAGCATGTTATCCACCTTACGGTACGATAACGCACGAAAACACGAGGTGTAACATCCTTCCCCCCTTAAGAATATTCGTCCTCAAATGTTGAGGGATATCTCAACTCTCAGGATTTCTAAAAATTTCGGCAGAGTTATCTCTATAAACAGGACTATCCAAAGCCTGTCAAGCAGCTCAAACCAATATCCAAAGCCACACAGGGCCACACAACAATATAACAATGGCAATTTGGCCTCACACGACCATCTAAGTATGCAGAAATCAAGATAAGTATGCACACTAAGTATGCAGAAATCAAGGCTAGGGATGTAATTTGAGCTACAATTGCAAGACAATTAGTGTTTGGAAGATGAAGATTGTTGACACCCAATTTTGTCCCGTCTTCCCCCAAAATATCTATTTACGCTTCTGATATTTTGGCAACTTTAAAATAATTATTTATATTTTTACTATAATTATCAGCCTTTTATTAATACCGGCGTTTTCGTTCGTTAGCTGTTATTGTTTTTGTTGCTACTACCATTATTATTATTATTATTATTATTATTATTATTATTATTATTATTATTATTATTATTATTATTATTATTATTATTATTATTATTATTATTATTATTATTATTATTATTATTATTATTATTATTATTATTATTATTATTATTATTATTATTATTATTATTATTATTATTATTATTATTATTATTATTATTATTATTATTATTATTATTATTATTATTATTATTATTATTATTATTATTATTATTATTATCATTGTTATTTTATTACCGGTATTATGATAATCCGCATTTTTTATCATTTCAGCATCACATTTATTTTTGCATAATTAAATAATAGCGTTTATTTACTGTTGATTTTCAAAATATTATTGCGCGGCTATTACGACATAATATATTTTTTAGTCCTAATAATTACATATTTTAATTTGTCCATATTTAAGTCCTAAAACCACTTGGGCTAAAAGCCAATTCGTAGAAATCAGCCCATTTTAATACCCAACCCATATTTTATATTCACTCATCCGCCCAGCCCATTATTTAAACAATACCCGGCCCACTACACCCAGGAGCCGACCCGACCCGTCTTTAAACACAAAGATAACCGGTAGGGTTATCTTTTCACTTCAGCCGCATACCTCACCCCGCCCCCTCTCCCTCCTTCGTCTCTCTCTCTCCCACGATCCTCGACCAAAATGGCAAATTGACAGTCGATTTTCACCTTCCCCAGACCGTGCATGGTCGATTTGGGGAAGGCAATTAATGTTTTGCACCCCTCGGTCAGTGGTCAACGATTGAAGGTTTGTCTTCTTCCTCCCCTTTTCTGTGTCGATCTGAAGACCCTTAATGGGTTTTGTCTTCTTTCTTCGTGGTTTCTGATTCAACAGCAGAAAAGCCTTAACGTTGATTTAAAAATAGTTGACCAAAAGATCCCGCCTAAAATCGAAAACCCGAGAAAACCCTAGAGGCTTCCTATAAATGGTTGCTTATGAGCCAGAAATAAAAACAAGTTTCGGATTGGAGAAACCCCTCCCTAAAAATTAAGTCTTCTTTTTAGTCAAGAAATTCCTCTAAAAATTGAAACAAGTTCTTTTTTTTTTTTTTTTGCCGCAAAGATAAAACATAAGTTTAAGCCACCTGAAAATTTCCTAGAAAGATTAGTTTATTTAGTAGTGATAGCATTGTTTGATAGCGAAAAAAAAAATCTAAATTACTTTTGTTTCCGCACTTGGTTCTGTTTGGGCTCGAGGAAACACTAACTCGGCGAGTTCGAAGTGTTCGAGGTATATCGGAGGCTCGAGCCCCCACTTCGCTGCACCCGAAGAAGGTCAGTGAACTTTCCCCATTTTATGTATCTGCAGTATTTTACGTGTTTAATCTAATTTGTGTTTGCGTGTTAGCTAACATCTGTGTTGGTGTTCATTTAGATGAGTTTAATCTTCGTTCGTGTAGCGTCGCATCAATTAATGATATAGTTAGTTTAAAAATCACACCTGTTAGATTCATTCATTCATTTGTCCTACGTGTTAGAATATAGTCATGTAAATTGCCGGTTCAGGATATATTATGTGCTATTTTTTATTCAGTTGTGCTTAGTAGTTTCAAGCATGTTCACATATATTACTTGGTAGGTTTTAAGCTCGGTTTAAGTTTCCTTTGTATGGTTTAGTTGGTAGTTAGTGTTTAATAATTTTAGGGCGGTCTGACATGCCTTGGTTTTGATTTCATTCCTGTTGAGGTAGTACTGTTCTGTTAGGCTGAGATTCATGCTTTAAGGATTCATGTGATCTAGATACGTGACAGTTGTATATTACTACATTAGTTGCTTTATACATGGTTAACTTGTGGCAAATGTTCAGTTAAATGGATAATAAGCTTACTAAAGGTTAATATAAGATTCTGTTCTTTATTTGAATCTGATGTATTATAAAAGAGGCGGGTAAGAATTTGTTTTATTTTTGGACCTATATTAGCATCATGTTAGGGGGCGGCCATGTGCTTGTTTAGTTCGAAGTATATGAGTTGAGTTTGCCTTTGCTAGCTTTGTTTCAAATTTTTTGCTGTCCGGATATCATTCATCTTGCATATTACCCTTGAGTTAAGGTCTAGTATGCTCCTTTGTTTGGATTAAGTAAATGACATGTTCACTTGTTTGGATCTGTGCATTAGCCGAGTGAAATCATAATCATATCTCGTACACTGTTTAAGATTGATTTGGAGCATGTTCCTCTAGTCCATCGTTGACCAATATACTAGTACGAGTATCTACAAACCCATGATAGGTGATATTTCTCCCTTTAAAATGGTAATGCTTATTGAAGTTGGTTCTTAAGGTAAAAGAATGGTCCAAGAGTAGTCTTTGAGCTTGTTGTCATGTCTACTGTCAAATGTACTCATATTTCCGCGTTAGTGTCATATCTTTATATTGTTTGAAACTTAGTAGTACCTATCTTTGGTTTCTAGTTGTCTTTACTGTGTATTGGTGGTATAGTATGGCTACTTTTAGGTTCAAAACGAGACCTATATGTGCATATAAGAGTTGAGTTAAAAGGCACTGGTTTGGGTGTTCGTAAGTGCCAGTTCTTTTCATATAAAGTTTTTGCCTATTCACTATCATTCTAGACAGTTAGTTCAACTATTAAATATTGATAAATTTGGAAAACTGATCTGAACTGAAATGTCTTCACTATGCTATAGAAAACCTTATAAATGTGATGTTATTTTCTTATATGACTGCCCATTGCAAGTATACTGTGTGATTATGAAGGTGGATATATGAGATGGACTTAAATATACATAGCGTATATATAATCTTTGATCTATGTTGAAATTTTATCTTTGCATGTTCGATCTTATTCTTTTGGATTATGTACTAATCCTTTTCATTTCATTTCTTGCATGACCATCACATACGAGTCCGAGGGACTCGTTCTTCTTCCGCATTCGGTCTTGGGCCAAGGCCCAACGAAACAGTGAATTCTCCCTCCGTTCAGCCCAGTCCGCAGCAAAACAGAAAGGAACGGAAATTCTGGGCCAAGGCCCAATAGCGTGAACAGTTCTCAGCACTCCAAAAATAGGCTGCGCCATTCTCAACAGTAGACTGTTCACAGCAGCCCAAAAATGGGCTAAGCCCATCTCATTGCATTTTTTACACCTCTATTTTATGTCGTGCATTTAACTTGTGTTATGTGACTAACTTGTTATTTTGTTTTTATTTTCTTAATTTAGGTGAACCTTAGCGAATTTAGTGGGTTAGCTTTAGTGTAATGGGTAGTAAATTTAAGAGAGAAACTCAATTAATACCATAAGTTCTATTTTCTTCTTTTTACATTAAAGTTATTTATAGTATCTTAATATTTACTTTCAGAACAATTGATTTTTAAAATAGTATATTTTGAATCAAAGGAATTACGTTTTATTTATTACTATCTTAGAAAATTAAGACAGCACCAACATACAAATATTAATCCAAGTATATTTTATAAACGTTTTAGATTAATTCGATTATACATATTTTGATCCGAACATAGTTAAATAAAGTTAATGAAAGAGATAAAGAAAGTTCATGCCATTTTCACCACATTTTAAAGAAAATAACCCTAGGCATTTCTACATCACCCCATTGATATGATGTAAATTTTATCTAAAGTTCACACTTGCTAGAAAGCTATTATTATAGGCAAATTATTATATATTTTTTCAAATCTTATTTCGGATAGCATTATTATATTTTTCATTTAAGGCCTTAGCAATGTCCTTAAGTTCTATTTAGCATTTAAAATCTACTTTTACGCAAATTATTATATTTTTCTACAAGTCAGCTTAAATAGCATTATAATATCTTCCTTTAAAATCTTAATAATATTTACAAGTTATATTCTTAAGATTTAAGCACCATATTTAGCCTTAAATAATTAACCTAAGTTCGGCCGGTAAACCGTAGTTAACGGATTCTAAAGGATGCCTAACCCCTTCCCTTTAGGATAATTAGAACCCTTACCTAGAATTAAGATTTGAGCAGACCATTAACGGGGTTTAGTTAGCTTTACCTTAGTTAATAATTAGGTGCCCTAATTCACCTTAAAATTAATTAGGTGGCGACTCCTTAAAACAAAGCAATTTAGGAATCTCCAATATGTTGTACTCTAATTTAACCCGGTCTAAATGGGGTATAAACAAAGATTCCATATGAGGGCTATTTTCGGAATTTCCCATAGAAGACTACCAACCAAACAAGGCCCTTGCCTCATTAATGGCATTTTGGTAATAATGAGTTAGTCTTCTTTAGCCTCTTAGGGCACGTTTGGTATAATGGATAAGCAGAAATAGTCCTGGGATAAAAATTGTGTCTTAGCCTTATCCCACATTTGGTTGGAATAAAAACTCGGGATAACTAATCCTGGGATTAATTATCTCGGGATTATAGTGTTTTTTTATCCCACATTGAGGGTGGAATAACAATCCCGAGATAACTAATCCCGGGATTAGTTATCCCGGGATAACTTATTTTCTAACCAAACGAGCCCTTAGTATAAATACTATACTTAACCATTTCATTTGCTTACTTTATGAATTATGATGAATTGAGAGTTGAGATTACTCCATTGAGTGTAGATAGTTTGTTTAGCTATAGATTTAGTGATAGTTCATCATAGGTGGATTCCTTTGTTGGCTATGAACCATTTTCCATTGATATTCATATGAGAGTTGCTTATTTGTGGATTTCAAGTTTGTGACTCTTGATTGGATTTCAAATAGTTTAGGTGCCTTGATTGATTTCCAATTGGGAGGATTTGGGTTTAATATACTCAAGTTTGCCCATAGAATTCATTATCAAGTGGGTCTTGCTCCTATCCTTCTCTTCTCATCTAAAATTCTTCTTTATTTTTCAATTTCCGCATTTAGATTAGATTCCTAGAGTTGCGGTTGTAGGAATCTTATCAATCAAGAACCGATAAATAGAAATATTAATATTATTACACAGTACACCTTTTATTTTTTAATCTTTAATTTAGTTTAATTTCTTGAGAATACTTAAAAGTTGTTTAACATTCTTAAAATGGGAACCAAATGAACCTCTTCATGTAATAACTTAAGAGCAACTAAGCACACATAGTACAAATAGTCAAAACATGATAAGTATTGATTTTTATAGCAGGTACTGTTTCCAAAACTATTTATCTTTAAGTAGAATTTACCAAATTCCTTGCAAAGTGACATGATATTAAGGAGAAAGGCACTTTCAACTCCTTTTTTTTTTTTTTTTTTTTTCTCTCCTTTTCTTTTCTATGATTAAAATTTAAAAATTTACAATTATAACACCTCATCACTCAATTTAAGTGGAGAGGATGGACTCTTTCAAAAGAAGATATACTTTGCTTCTTCTTTTTCTATCTTTTTCTACTATCATGAAACAAAGTAACTCAATTTCATCACCGAATTCTATGCAAAATTCTCAGAAATATGTATTTTCTCTCTCTACTGCCTTAACGCTCTAGAACTCCTCACATAAAAATGATCCATAAAGTAAACATAATCCATTCAGTAAAAATATAAAATACAAGTTAATATAATTATATGAGAGAAGGTAAATAATAAGAAGCAACCATATATAGGATTTTGCAGTAAAAGGAATATTGGTACAAATACTTCAGTAAAATCAATTTCGAGTCTAATCCTACGCATGAAAAAAAATAGAGAGAAAAAAAAAAAAGTTAGTAGAGCTATCATCCTTCATTCAACCAATATCCATGAAAAATTGTCAAGACTCATTTCTAAATATGAGACTTGCATACTAAGATAACAAAATCATTCAACAAATAAAGTTGAAGCATATAATAATAAAGTGTGTAAGAACATAGTCATATTTGAAGTAATAATTTTTCAGATCAGTGCATCATCAAAATGCTTATGAAGGTTGAAAGAGAAAATACACAAATACGTCCCCAACGTATACTCGGATTAATTATGACACACCCAAACTTTGCGGGCGACCTATTACCCCCCTGGCCTTATTTTTTCTGTATTTTTGTATCCTTTTTTCGGGTGACGTGGCATAACAAAAATTAGATGACCAGTTGCACAAGGAAGAGTGTTGCACACACTCTCTGCCACATCGGCGCCACGTTGAAACTCCATTACTCATCTACTATAATTTCTTCTCTGTTTTTTTCTCTCTCTATATATGGATATAAGCACTGCCTCCGCGGCGGTAGCTCTTTGCAGCGGTGGCGGAGATCCGACGCCGTTCTTGTTAAAGACATATGAAATGGTTGATGATTCACAAACAGATGATATTGTATCATGGACTCAAATTGGTCATAATTTTGTTGTTTGGAATCCACCTGAATTTGCTAAACATCTTCTTCCTACTTATTTTAAGCACAACAATTTCTCCAGTTTCATTTGACAACTCAACACTTACGTATGTATCATATCTCTCTCTTTTTCTGTATTTATTTAGTTCTTTATTAGCTTTTGACTTTTGTTGGAAATGGGTTCAGCTGAAGAAAATTGAATCTTGAAATTGAAGAGTTTGAGCTGAAAAAATTGAATCACTGAGTTTATTTTCTATTTTTAGAAATGGGTTCAGCTTAATATTGGAGTGATTACAAGCAATCCAAAATTTCTCAGTAGCTTCTCCGCCTACTGAGAAGCTATTCGTGGGAGGTGATTTCAATGGGCACATCGGGCCTATTTCAGGGGGTTATGATGATGTGCATGGAGGTTTTGGCTTCGGGGACAGGAATGGAGGAGGAGTCCCACTTTTGGAGTTCGCAAGAGCTTTTGGGTTGGTGATAGCCAATTCGAGTTTCCTAAAGAAGGAGGAGCACTTGGTAACCTTCCGTAGTTCGGTGGCTAAGACTCAGATAGACTTTTTACTCCTTAGGAAGGATGATAAAGTTACGTAAAAGGCCGCAAGGTCATCGAGCAACAACCTTACAACCCGACATAAGCTCTTGGTGATGGATTTAGGGATCAAGATGACGAGAAAGAAGAGGGTCGTGGGTGATCGGCCTAGGATCAGATGGGGGAGTTTGACCATGACTAGTGCCCTGGAGATGGGAGAGAAATTGCAAGCTGTGGGGGCCTGGGATAGTAGGGGGATGCGACCAGTATGTGGGATAGAATGGCTAGTTGCATTAGGGTAGTAGCTAGGGAAGTGCTGGGGGTCTCGACAGGTAGTCGTGGTGGGCATCGAGGGGATTGGTGGTGGAATGGAGAAGTGCAAAGGAAGGTGGAAGCAAAGAAGGTAGCGTATGCGAAGTTGATAGAAAGCGAGGATGAGGTAGAGAAGTGGACGAATAGGGAACTTTACAAGATAAGAGGAAGGAGGCGAAGTTGGCGGTTTCAATGGCAAAAACGGCATCTTTTGAACGCCTTTCTGCTGAACTAGAGGAAAAAGGTGGGGATAAGAAATTGTTCAGGCTAGCCAAGGCGAGGGAGAGGAGGGCACGTGATGTGGATCAAGTGAAGTGCATCAAGGACGAGCATGGAAAAGTATTGGTAGAAGAGGCTCATATTAGACGGAGATGGCAGTCATATTTCCATAAACTCTTAAATAAAGAAGGGGACAGGGATATTGTCTTTGGGAGATTTAGAGCATACAGAGAGGCGTCACGATTTTGGGTATTGCAGGAGCATTAAGGTTGAGGAGGTTAAGGGTGTTGTTCGTAGGATACGCAAGGGAAGAGTGACCGGACCTGACGAGATTCTTGGAGAATTTTGGTAGATTGCGGGCTCGGCAGGTTTGGAGTGGCTGACTAGGTTGTTTAATGTCATCTTTAAGACGGCAATGATGCCTGAAGAATGGAGATCAAGTGTAATGATCCCCCTATACAAGAACAAGGGCGATATCCAAAGTTGCAACAACTATAGAGGTATCAAGCTGCTAAGCCATACTATGAAAGTGTAGGAAAGGGTGGTGGAGATAAGGGTAAGGAGAGGCTTATCTATTTCAGAGAACCAGTTTGGATTTATGCCAGGACGCTCAACTACAGAAGCCATCCATCTTGTAAGGAGACTGGTGGAGAAGTATAGGGAGAGGAAGAGGGACTTACACATGGTATTCATCGACCTAGAAAAGGCTTACGACAAAGTTCCAAGGGAGATCCTATGGAGATACTTGGAGGCTAAAGGTGTGCCTGTGGCGTACAGTAGGGTGATCAAGGACATGTATGAGGGAGCCAAGACCAGGGTAAGGATAGTAGAAGGAGACTCAGAGCACTTTCTAGTCATGATAGAGTTGCATCAAGGATTAGCTCTTAGTCTATTTTTATTTGCCTTGGTGATGGATGAATCGACGCGACATATTCAAAGTGAGGTGCCATGGTGTATGCTTTTCGCGGATGACATAGTCCTGATCGACGAGACTTGTAGCGGAGTTAACGCTAAGCTGGAGGGTTGGAAACAGACTCTAGAGTCTAAAGGGTTCAAGCTGAGTAGGACCAAGACAGAGTACTTGGAGTGCAAGTTCAGTGAAGCACCTCGAAGGCCCGGCGTGAAAGTGAGGCTTGGTACCCAGGTCATCCAGAAGAAAAGTAGTTTCAAGTATCTTGCGTCTATTATACAAGGCAGTGGGGAGATTGACGATGTGTTCGTATTAGGGCAGAGTGGATGAAATGGAGGCTCGTTCCGGAGTGCTATGTGATAAGAAGGTGCCACCACAACTTAAAGGCAAGTTCTACAAAATGGTGGTTAGACCGACTATATTGTATGGGGTGGAGTGTTGGCCAGTTAAGATCTCTCACGTTCAAAATATGAAAGTTGCCGAGATGAGAATGTTGAGATGGATGTGTGGGCACACCAGGAGTGACAGGATTAGGAATGAGGCTATCTAGGACAAGGTGGGAGTGGCCTCGGTGGAAGACAAGATGGGGGAAGCAAGACTGAGATGGTTTGGACACATGAAGAGGAGAGACACAGATGCCCCAGTGCGGAGGTTGGCCATGGATGGTTTCAGAAGAGGTGGGGGTAGGCCGAAGAAGTATTGGGGAGAGGTGATTAGACAGGACATAGCGCAATTACAGCTTACCGAAGGCATGACCTTAGATAGGAGGGTATGAAGGACTCAGATTAGGGTAGAAGGCCAGTAGATAGTATCATTTATCCTTGCATATTAGTAGTCACATTATCGTGATATAAGTTCTTGTGCTTTGATTTCTGTTACTATCTGTTATTCTGTACTTTGATTATCTTGTTTTATCTGTGATAGCTACTGCCCCTTTGCAAACTGCTTCATCATGACTTAGTCGCTTTCGTTATTTTCATTTCCATATCGTTTTGAATTTATTGGCCTTATCTGACTTTTTTTATGCTTTCTATTTAGCCGAGGGTCTTTCGGAAACAGCCGTCCTACCTTGGTAGGAGTTAGGTCTGTGTAGACTCTACCCTCCCCAGACCCCATGTTGTGGGATTACCTTTGGGTTGTTGTTGTTGTTGGTTCAGCTTAATATTGGATCTTTGAGTTGATTTTCTATCTGTTGAAATGGGTTTTGCTGAAAAAATGGGTTGAATGTATGTCTGTTAATGGAGGAAGAAAATGAGTTGGTTGATTTCTTGAAAAGATATGTATGATTGATGATGAAATTGAATGTGTGTGTGTTAATGGAAGAAGAAAATGGGTTGAATGCGTGTGTGTTAATGAAGGAAGAAAATGGGTTGGTTGATTTCTTGAAAAGATATGTTTGATTGATGATGAAATTGAATGTGTGTGTGTTAATGGAGGAAGAAAATGGGTTGAATGTGTGTGTGTTAATGGATGAAGAATATGAGTTGGTTGATCTCTTGAAAAGATATTTATGCATGATTGATGATGAAATTGAATGCGTGTGTGTTAATGGAGGAAGAAAATGGGTTGATTGATTTCTTGAAATGAAGAAAAAGAAGAAGGGTTTAGTGATGAAGAAGATGAAATTAATGGTGGCTTTAATGATTAATTAGAGGTTAATTAGTGTAAATATAATTAATAAAAGAAAAATCAAATGAAAAAAAAAGAAGGAAAAGTGGCACTGACGTTGCAGTAACGTGGCACTGACGTGGTGCCAATGTGGCGGAGAGTGTGCAACACTTTCCACTGTGCAACTGGGCATTAAAATTTTTTTGTGCCACGTCAGTCGAAAAAGGGTACAAAAATACAGAAAAAATAAAGCCAGGGGGGTAATAGGTCGCCCGCAAAGGTTGAGTGCGTCATAATTAATCCGAGTATACGTTGGGGGGTATTTCGGTATTTTCTCAAGGTTGAAATAAAAAAGTGAAAACCTGAAAATCTTAGGGACATCAAGGAGATGCTTGGATTCTAATATGAAAATTAAACGCTAATTCAATGGTCATGCCATTTTTGTTCTTCAATCACCAGCCACAAAGATAGCAATGACCATCGGAAATATATGGTCCAGGACAAAGCTCTTTATTTTCTTCTTCTTCTTCTTCTTCATTGTTTTGGGCATTTGAAGGAGCAAACTTTGGAGTAATTATTGCAGATTTCAATTTGTAACAGAAAAGACCACATTGTGGAATCATTACGATGTATTAAGTGCTTTTTAAGTATAAGGAAATGAAACAGACTATTTTTATTTTTATGCAATAGAGACTTTGTTGGCTTTTAAATAAAGTGATTAAAAAATTAATAAAGGAATAAAGAAAAAAAAGACAAATAGAAATGGTGGCCAAGAGAGGTGCCACATCACCTAGTTTTATACTAGTTTTATATTATATACTAGTAAAGTTACTCGCGCTTCGCGCGATCATAAAATTCATGGAAAATTTATAAAGAGAACTAACAAAACGATAAGGAATTTAGATTCAATTCCTCTTTTTTATTATAAAATGATGTTTATAAACCATGCACTTTTGGATTAATCATCTGTTAGTTTATAAATTAAAATTTAGTTTGAGTATATACTTCTACATAATATTAATTATATACTACCAAAGACCCAATATAAGACTTTAAGAGTAAAAATAGAAAGGATGTTTGTGCATGAAGTGAACATATATTTGTTACTAAAAATAGAAATTTAAGACTAACACAATATATAAATAAAACTTTTATATATACAACCACTTATGAAGCTTTTTTCCTTCTGTAGATTAACTAATCTATAAATCACCATATAAATTTGGATATCCACCGTGTGTTATTGTACTTCTTCATTGAAGCATCATCAATAATTTGTTCAACAAAATTATTCTTTTACTTCTCCATTACTAAAAGCAAAAAGAAAATGTTACTACTTTTTGTGTTATAATCTTGTCATTATAATTCTGGTATAATTTGTTCATCAACCAAACGTTCGTGATAGTATACAAATGTTTCTTGTAGTTGTGGTAAATGGGCGATTTGCTTGGGTCAAATACGTGTTTGACCCATTTTATCCATTTTATATGGCCACAAGAGTAGGAGCTTTATTTACTGTAGTGTGTTACTTGGAATATTAACTATAGTAGCAAAAGGTAGAATGTTTTTATGACTTTTGTTTGCAGTTTTTTCTAAAGTATCAATGCAACAGACAACGGAACCTAGTTGCAAAAAAATAAAAATAAATAACATTTCAACTTGCATGAAATATCCACTGAGTTTATATAAAACACTGAAGCAAAATGAGATTGATAATGGACCATCCAATAATATTGCAGATGGAGTCATATCCCTGAATGACAATTGCCATATCAATAGTAACAATTTGTTAGGAATATGCCTAATCCTAGCAGAGTTCTTATACCCAAAGTATTCCAAGACCTTGTAATATTGCGTTCTCATAGACAATGTACACACTTAGGTGCGTAAAGGGAACAAAATTATCATTAGTCTTGTATCAAATCCAAATGTTGTATTTGGCAAATAAATATCCTAAAATGGTTACGCCCTGGGACTTGATTTTCAACTCCTTGAAGCACATCAACTTTTGGCTCTCGTCTGTTACGAATTGAAATGTTTAGCAATACTTATACCCAAAACAACACAAGTCCAAACACACACATCTTTTCCACCACTATAAATAAAAAAAACAAGAACCAATTCAGTTACTCAACGCCCCCTAGAATTTTAAAAATAAACAGAGTGCACCAATGCATTGGATAAGCTAGTCACAATTGTTACTACACAACTTTACCTATCCATGCGATCAATACGAACCAATTCTATTAAGATATGGTTGAAGGTCTACGGTAATTTCATTGTCATCGGCCTCTGATTCACTGCAGTTTTACAAAAATAAAACAAGTTTTAATTTGAACACCATTACAACATAATAAAGCTATAATATGCATCGAAAACGATTTACCTTCTTCCACCCAGAGCCAAACTCTTGTACACAACTTTGGCTCCTGATTTGCAGGTATAGTGGAACTTGAAAATTCCCAATAATTCGATGAGAAGAAGATTTTAGGTGAGGAGGAAATCGTTTTTGAGAGCCAGATCCAGAGCCAGAGAGTACGTAAAGAGTAAGCCAAATATAGGGTGAAGCCCAAATATAGCGGATTATATATGAATTACATCACTCGACTTGAGACTCACAAAAGATCAATATGTGTCCGCAGCCATGGCGGTTTCTTGTCTCCTTTGCCTAATTGTTAAATTTTAGCCTTAAAAAAAAAAAAAAAAAAAAAAAAGGTGTCCCATTTACTATAAAATTCTACTGTCTCTCTAAAAGTTTACCGAAACGTAGTTGCTCCTCATGCCATTAACAGTTATTGTACTCTTGTTCTCTGCTTCTCCAATTTTTGAGGTTAACTGTATAAACATACAGAAAAGAATCCCTGGCTTACTTATTTGAGTCTTTATAATCGTAACTCATAACCCATCAGTTTGTACCAAACGGTTTCTTCTTTCTTCATTGAACACTGAACTTTGTTCCCTCTCTTCTATGTAAAATAAAACTTGCTTCTCTTTCCTTTCATGTGTTCCTACCTTCGGACCCTTTTCTTTTGAACCATCAAGCCCAGTGTCAAAATTGCAGCACAAGATTTAAAAAGGCCCGCTAACTTTGTCACTTTTTTCTAAAATCGATCAAAAACTAAAAATGCACTTTTGCCTATGATTCTCCATTTTTAACAAACCAACAGCCCTTTTAACAGAAAGAAAGAAAGAGAGAGCCTACTTCAATTTCTGGGTGATGCATATGTTGGAATGAAGCGAACGTGAGAAGAAGAGAAACGGTACGAAATTTAAAAGAAAAAGTAAACGGAGCGTTTCGGAGATAGAATGAAGGCGTTTCAGTTATAAGTGGCACCTATTAATGGGGAAGTAGAACAATACTAATAGTCGTATTAGGTGAAAATTAAGGGAAATATTAGCAAAAATCTAGGAAATTAGATAAATAGGAATTCTGGCCCAGGAAAATGCCACGTAAGCGGGCCTTTTGCCTGCTTTTATATATATATATATGATATATGATTATATATAGATATAGATTTAAATAAATAAAAAAAAAAAAAAAAAACAAAGGTCATATATACAAGAGTTGAAATACTATTGTAATCATTGTGAATACAAGTCAACACGTTGTTCTACTCTTACAGAACAGATTGTCTATGCTTATTCTTTTGTAGGTTTCTCCTATTATTAAATTAGCTAAATATGATTAATATTTATTATTTTCAAGATCTTTACTTTTTTCTTTAATTAATTTTCTTAACTCAAATTTATATCAAGCATTTTTTTTATATTTATATTAATATGAAATACATGATGCAACACGCGTATGGATGGATTATTATGTATATACAAACATATGGGGCATTTATAATCCTTTTCCGACTAAACAATTCATTTCCTAAAATCTCTTCCTTTTTATTTTATTTATACATAAGCAAAAATAATATACTCCCTCAGTCCCAATTTATGTGGCACTTTTCGCTTTTCGAGAGTTAATTTGACTAAATTTTGAAGCTAAATTGGATTAAATTAACGTAACATTTTAAGATTAAAATTTATATATTTGAAAATTACATGAAAAGTACTATAATTTGCAATCTTTCTCATATCAATTTGGTTAAAAAATACATCTCAAAATATTGATTAAAGTTGATGCAGTTTGAATCTCGAGAAACGAAAAGTGCCACATAAATTGGGACAGAGGGAGTATATAAATATCAATCTTACTATCCAGGCACTCTCGTAAACATTAAACTACGAGTTAAACACCAAAAATCACCATTTAAAAACGGCTTATAGACACCCTATTATCTCGAGAAAGATAGTGTGGCACTGAAAAGTTGACGCATATTCCGGTAAGTTTATTATATAGTGTTGCTCTGTAATGCTAAGTTTCTACTCTTTTTTCCTTTTTGCCGGTAAGTACTTGTATAATCAAATTTGAGTTCTTTGTTGAATAATCAGCTTATCATGAACCCTCTAGTGTTATGTTTTCTTTGGTGATTCATTTTTTTTTTTTTGGATAATCATGATGTCCCGGACAGCGCACACTTCGATTAATTCCGCCCACCTCTAATGGTAGGTAGTTTTGTCCACCGAGACTTGGACAGATGAGAAAAAATCACCTAATATTTTGCCTCGGTTGGAATGTGAACCTAAGATCTCATGATTCTCAACCACTTCATTGACCATAGGTCACGCCCTTAGGTGCTCGATACTTTTGGGAAAATTGTGTAGCAATATTACAAGAGGAACTCCTCATTCTTTTTGAAATGGAGAAACCACGAGGGCTTGTGGCGCAAGGTTCTTGGTGGATAATGGCCCCCCTCCTCTACGCTTCTCGACTTAAATACTAGGTTAGGGTTCGAACCTATGGCATGTAAGAAATAGGGATTGATATTGGTAAAAATTCACAAGAAACTTAGGACATGCTACAAAAGATTTTGATCGGTAATATTTGGTTATACGATGTTTAAGTTTAACAAAGTCAACCAGAAAACGGTGAAAACAAAAATCAGAAACAATTAGCCGTTTGGTTTGCAAATTTATCTTTTTGTCATTGTTTCCTTTGCGCTAATCAGAAACAACCACACAATTAAGATTGTTTGCCTTCTTGCTCTTAACAATTTATAGGTTTACAAGGGAGGTCTTAATTTCTCTAATGCTTGTAATTATGCATTATGTGCTTATTTTACATAAGGCCAACATTGCTTGTTCTCCTTTACTTTCTTAGAACTATATATGCTGGGGAAGTATAAATTGGTCACGTTGAGATTGATCAATCTTTGTTGTGATAAATTTTTTAAGAGGTTTTCTTTTCATTTTTCTCCTTGGTGTGTTTAGTTTGACCTGTTCAGAAAGAAGAATACATGTTATTCAGATGTTCCTCACAATAGATGAGTTGCTATATGCACTTACTCTATCCTCCTTATATAACTTTTTTGTATCTTCTTGAGAGTATAAATTATCTCTATAAATGGGCAAGTAGGCAATCTTCAAGAGCTGAAAATTAGATGAGAGAACATTACTTTATGAATTTTGCTCTTGCATTACATCTCCCTTGGATGGTTCTCTCTTTTAGACTCTCCATCTTCTATTTCTAATATGTTATAACTCATTGTGCTTGCTTTCCTAAGTCTCTTTTATCTACTAAAACTACATGATTGGATAGAGTTTATTTTCCTTCTATCTTTGGAAGTCATGTGTTAATGGGAATAGGCCCATGACTATGGGAAATATAGTTGAACTGTGAGTTCAATTGGAAAGAAAAATAAAGTGACAGCATGTTCCTCAAGCACAAAGATTGAGGAACCCTGGCTAATGCAAGGAAGAAAATCTTTATATAATCTTTCAACAGATTAGATGGGTTGAATATTGGGAAGAGTTGAAACTTTGTAGGAGTTAATGAGCTCACTTTGTCGATACTAACGGTGTTCTTGCTATGTGAAGTTCGTTGTCATCCTGTCTTCCAGTGGTGGAGACACCTTTATTGAAGGGGGTTCAACCAAATTCGTTTCTTCAAAACTTTGTATTGTGCATATAGGTGAAATATCTTTTTATGTGTACATATTTACTTTTTGAATCCCCGGCAGACAAAAGGGCATTTTTTGAATCCCTCGATGAAATTCCTTCCTCCACCACTGTTGTCTTCAAAGTCTATGTTCTTTCCACTACTAAAAAACTGCTGAAAACCGACCAAAAATAATTGATATTTCCGACCTCACGAGGTCGGTTTCTGAAAAAATGCGACCACAAAACCGACCTCAAAAGTAGGTCTGGTATGGGCTGGTCGCAAACATTTAGCGACCTCATGAGGTCGGAAAAAAGCGACCACACCAGGTCGCTACATGATTCATCAAAAAAAAAAGGAAAATTAACATACCGACCTCATGTGGTCGGAAAAAAACGACCACACCAGGTCGGTACATGATTCATCAAAAAAAAAAAGGAAAATTAACATACCGACCTCATGTGGTCGGTATATTAAATTATTACTTTTTAAGTAAAAGCATTAACAACCACATGGGATCTGTAAATTATATATTTTTTCATGTTACCGACCTCATGTAGTCGGTATATTGAAAATTTTATTTATTTATTTTTATGTTACCGACCTCATGAGGTCGGTATATTAAATTATTATTTTTAAGTAAAAGCATTAACAACCACATGGGTCGTAAATCATATTAGTTGTTGTATATTTTCTAGTTACCGACCTTACGTGGTCGATATATTGAAAATTTTATTTATTTATTTTTATGTTACCGACCACATGAGGTCGGTCACTATAAATGTATGAATAATGACAATCATGAACCGCGTGACCTCATGAAGTCGGGTTCTTTAAAATGTGGTTATTGATATGAACACAACCGACCTCATGTGGTCGGTTTCGGAAAATGATATGAACACAACCGACCACATGAGGTCAGTTTATTTAAAATCTGGAAAATGAAATTAAAAAAACCGACCTCATGAGGTCAGTTTTCTGCAGAAAAATTGGCAGCATTCTGCTACTTTTGCAGCTGCCCACCTGTCAACAATGAAAATCAGTTCTATATTTAGCTAAAACCCGCTATACTAGCTGCCAACAATCTAACAAGCACATATAATAACATGCTACAACCCGCACTACATCAAATTTAACTCGAAACTACTTCAAATTGAATCAAAATGTAATTCAACATTCACAACAAAACATTAAACTACTTCAACCTTTGCAAACATCCACAAAACATTCTAATAATCTACATTAACTTAGTCTACAACATCAAGCTACTTTAACATTCACAAACGTCCACCAAACACTTCCACATTTTTACAATTCCACCAAAAAAATTCATAAGTTAGTAATTAAGATACTTAAAATTCAACCATGTCGTACTGTGTTTGACACGTGCTCCCCATCATCATCACCACTACTTGACTCATCTACAAGTCTGTGTTCTTGACCAACCTCTCGATGTCGTGACCTAGATTGAGAATGGGGAGGTCGATGCTTGGAGCTACGAGCGTCATCGGGACAAGGGGGAATCTCTCCTCGAAGAAAGTAATAAGTCTAATCGAGATTTCATACCCGCAAATTGCTCGTCCCTCCGTCTCTCCTCGTCCTCCGCACTCGTAGCGCTCGTCCCTCCGCCTGCTCCCTAGCCTCCGAGGCACATGAATCGGATAGATAGCTCAACAATCTTCTGCTCCATGGCCATAACACTCGCTCTATCTAACGACCCAGCATCATTGGAAGAACCTATGCCTTGCAGGGGCGACTGGAATTTACGAAATGCTCTATTTGCCATTCCATAAGTTGTGCCAAACCTAGTGGGGCCACCAACAGTCGCCATCCAAAGTTCATTCAATTGTTCATCTGTAGGCTCTGTGCCAGGTGGCAGACTGCTGCATAACTCAGCCCGTGATTGTTGAAATTGAATCTGAAATTGAACAAGGAAAATTAGCTTTTTAAATCGTAAAACTAATATAAGACACTATCTTATCGAACCATATTTAAGTACAATTTCGAACTTGCACCCCATTCTCAAAATCTGAAAATGGAAGGGAAAACAGATCACTTTGCATGCTTTTCACTTATACTCTATTCTCATTGATCCAAACTACAAAGGTAATGATATGGGATTAGAGTTTATGCAAGTTTATAAAAATTGCAGCTGACTGTTACATTGCAACAACATCAATGGAATATGCATCAAAGAAAATATGGCACTTCATCATTTCACTGAACCAGTTCTTTGGCTATCCCATGATGAAAGACTAGTCTTTACCATTAGTTACAATGCAAATTTAATAATTGTAGTTAGTAGTATTAAAAAGAGAACCAAATTGGCCATAAATCACCATACATGAATATTACTTACTCTCACACCCTCACACACCAATGCTGCTTATCACTTGCCATGTATATGTGTATATATATATTGCTTAACAATTTTATTACTAGTAGAACAAACAGGGAACTAACTCTAACGGCTTGACAATCTCTTTAGCAAGAATCGAACTCAATCTAGACCAGTATCCCACAATATACATCTTATGAAATGCTATTTTAAAAAGACTAAGCCTTAACAGATCTTATGAAATGCTAGTAGAACATACACTGCTCCTTGTTTCTTGTCTCTGATTCAAGAGGCAAAACCATACCAATCCCTTCAAAAGAATACACAGCCACGCCAAGACCATACATGAACACATTGAACCCACCAAACATTTCAATAACTTTCATCGTTCTCAACCATCACAACACCCATAGCACCTAAATCAACAATATCGGCAAAAATGCTCAAAGGGGCTAAAAAATGGTCGATGTGGGAATTGAATTCAACCCCAACCGAAATGGGAAAGCTTGACCCCAGATATACACTTCGATTTAAGTGAAATTCCAAAGATTTTGGGATCTGGATTTGCAACTGAATAATTAAACAAATGTGCTAAAGTATTAGCCACAAAAATCAAGTAACTAATACAAAAACCAACTTGGGAGAGAACAATGATAACATCAACAGCCATTCTACCAATCAGAGTCCTGAAATCATTGCACCATAAGTGAATACAGAGCAATAATCGAGTTAAAAACTGAAATAGAAGCCCCCACCAATAATTGTCGATGAGATCAGTGTCGAGTCCCCCACCAAAAATTGTTGAATAATACGATAAGGGGTACTAGCTACACTACACATGTAGAAAAGGTGATCTTCTAATTTGACCTTTGGAGTGAATTTGTAATCAAGGAAAGAGGTTTCATGCAATCTTGATCGCATAATTTCAGGTTGAATTAAAATGGACTCTTTTCATCGGGGGCTATTTGGTGGGAAAAGGGTTGTACATATTTTTAATTCTTCGAAGGCATCGGTGGTAGTATGGTGGCGGTGTTTTGAAGAGAAGTAAATTGATGCAAAGTTGGTTCATAGCTGACTGACTTGATTATATATCGCTACACTCGTCAGAGATTAGGAAGAACTTGGAGAGGGAGATAGAGATCATTTATACCTGAAACTTCACACTCAGATTTGTACGGGCAGAATATGTGATTTTAAGGGTACATGGTCCCAATTCCGGAATCAAGTACCTAATGCATGCAAGAGAAAAAAATTTGTCAACTGCCCTGCATGAAAAATAAGTAGTAGAGCCTGAAGATAGTTCAAAAATTTGCAGAAAAGGGTCTCAGCACTCAGGATTTTGTCACTCTTATTGGTAAGTGCACATTACATATGTTTTCATTATTTCTCTAAGTATAATTCCTAAGCACATGTTTTAAAACAAACATAAAAGATATACAGCTAAACAATTGAAACGATAGAGTTTTTCTTGAACAAAAGGACTAATGCATTATGTGGGTAGGGGGACACACTATTGGAACAACATCTTGCATAGTGTTTAGAGACAGGCTATATAACTTCAACGACACTGGTCACCCTGACCCTTCTATAGATGCAACCTTCCTTACTCAGCTTCAAGCACAGTGCCCAGAAGATGGCGATGGCTCGAAGCGAGTGGCACTAGACGATGGCAGCGAAAAGAGATTCGACAACTCATTTTTCAAAAATCTGAAGGATAAACGTGGGATTATGTTATCAGACCAGTTTTTAATGGCTGTACCAGTAAAAAAAAATTACTAGAGAACTTAGTGGTGCTTGGAGATGATTCTAAAGGTCAAGTAGTCAAATGTATTCCTTGCTTATGCTTTGAACCAATTATGTATACTGAAGGTTGAATTAAAATGATGAAGGTTGAATTAAAATGATGTTACTTTACACAGCGTTCAAGCCTCAATGAAGACAATATGAATCCAATTATCAGAAATCGATAATGTAAAAGTTGTTTCAAATTACATAAATTCATTAATGAAACAACTGTCTCAACCGCTGCACAATAGCTACAAAAATGAAGAAAAAAAAAGCTTATAGCAAAAACAAATTATACTTAGTAAGTCAAATATTTCTGGACAAAGAATGAGTACCAAATAAGTCGAGGAGGATAGTATAGCAAGGTGAAGGATAGCTTGTAAATTTGCTTTTTCAAAAGCTTCTCCTGTAAATATTTTGCAAGATATTTCCGGAAAACTATCCAAAATACAAGGAAGGAGAGAAGCATTGTTTTACTTTTTGCCTTTGGTAAAACAACAAACTGTTGTGCGATATTTCATGGATATTGTATGTGTTAAATAATAATGTAGTATTAGTAGAATTTCATTTAAAAAAACCCAAATAAGTTGGAAAGAAAAAGAGTACATTTACAATAGATCACACTACTAAAAAACTGCTGAAAACCGACCAAAAATAATTGATATTTCCGACCTCACGATCTAGGAGTAGTATGTACTAGCTTCTACCGGCGTGGAAAGATGATGATATTATTGATATTCATTAAAAGAAATGCAACAAAACGGTATCAAAGAGTTTATCAAGGCTATTCTCGGAAACTAGATGTATGATATGTGAAGTGAAATCCATTTATAAGACTCGCATTCATGTTCATTAGCATTTTTTGTAATTTCATTCCTAAATATGTTGCCACCTAATTATATGAAAATGAGGCACGATAAAACGGTTTCATGGAACTATTGGAGATTCCTGCGTTTAAATAGCTCCTCAAGGGATGGACTTTTACCATGAATGCTAATTATTTCAGGGAAAGGCAAGCCAGATGTATGGGCTAATAAAACTTGGCTGCCAAAGCTAGCCCAAGAAGAGGTCAAGAAGCAATACTTTTGTTATGGCAATAATAAATTCTTCCTCAATAGTCGTACAAGATTTGTAATCAAGATCTTATGAAAAGAAGCAATAACTATGTGAAAATAGAAATTAGGGTAGAACGTGAAGTACCTTTGGTGTACGCATTTTCCAGCATAGATTTAGATACTCTACGTCACCGTCATTGTTGTCGAGAAGGTGAACTTCTCATATCATTGTCCTGAGAGTGCACAATCCACATATGAGACATGCCAAAATGTGTCTCAACCGACAAAGAAACCTATGCTATTCGTAATACACATTTCAAAATTAGTCGTCTAACCGACATATGCCATTACTACCAAAGATCATGGATAAGGTTATAAGGCAAACAATTAGGCGTTAACTTTTCTAACTCGCTTTGTGCGTTAAAATAACACAAGTGAGCTCGACACTTGAGAGCCTTCATAGCACACCAAAATTAACTCCACAAACCGTAAGATATTAATTACCACGAATAACTACCCAAATAGAATAGAAGCTCATAATCGCCTCGTATGTGAATTTTAAAGGTTCAGAAAAAAACTAAAATATTTCCCTATTGTAGTTTCTTAAAAGTGAGTTAACAAAAAGCCAATGCTCTATTACTTCAAAACCTAAAATATCAAGCACCATAATCGTATGTGAATTTTATCCATGTTGGTTTCCATCACCACCTTTAACCCAAACCAAATGTTGTTAGTTTTCATATGATTGAGTGTTCTTCGGTAGTAAACTTGAAACCATTTACCACATATTTGTCCATAGATGATCATAAACAACATACTCACAACATGACAAACGCTATCGGGTCCCCAAGATATGTCTTTCAAAAATTGGTCATGGTAACCATATGTGTGTACGATGTACCTATTAGTAGTTAAGAAATAATAATTTAGCAATATCGAACGAGCAATTTTTTTTTTTAAGATAGCTTTATGAAAAACCCATATAACACTTACGTAATCTTTGAACCACGTTGCACTTGAAAACCAAAACGCTCTAGGATCTCCTGATTACACCATAATAATCAACCCTCGCTTGGTTTCCATACACTTGAGACTCGTCTTTTATCTTGAAACCATGTACAAAGTAATGGCCAACATAATGGCAATTAGTAGTTAAGAGTTAGTCGTTATGCCTTCGTATTGAACCACCATAATTAGTGCAATATAATAGCAACTTACTCATAATATGATTGAACTTCCATAATATGGCAATTCGACAAGACATGTGTCAACGCAGACTTAAACAGATCTTTCAAAAGGGAAAATAAGCAGCCAAGTTAAAACAAAAATATGGTAATATAAATCGAAATATCAGCAAAAAAAAATAACTTGTTGCTAGTCAACAAAAAACTAACATAAACATGCTTATACTTCTACAAATCCAGAGCTAAAGAAAAAGATTTTGCCTACCTTAACTACCATAGAATTATGAAAAAAAAAAAAAAAAAAAAAAAACGATCAAGTACAATTTGAACCTAGTCGACATACAATTTCAGACAAAGCAAGTCACTACTGTTGTATCAGTTAGGGGAAAAAAAAAAACCTTACCTTAAATACCATGGAATGAAATTATGAAAGAACCCCAAAAATTATCGCACAAAAAAAAAAAGGATGGGTCTTTAGCATCCAAAAGATAGAAATGGAATCTTAGGAATGGTTTATGAAAACCCTTAAACAAAAACCCTTAAACCCTTAAGTTAGGGCTATGTAAAAATAAGTACCTCAAATGTGATGGCGGGAGAAGGCTGCTGGAAAGTGGGCGGCGACGGCGGGGAGGGCGGGAGAAGGCTGAAATCGCCGGCAATCGGAGAGAGGGAGAGAGGAGGTGGTGACGAGACAAAGGGGGGGCGGGGTTAATGTGAAAAGGGGGCAAATGTGAAATGTGAAATGTGATGTGGCTGATATTATTTTTGGGTTACCGACCACATGAGGTCGGTAAATTAATTATTTTATTTTTAGTTACCGACCTAGTGAGGTCGCTTAATCACAGAAATTTTTTTGAATTTTTTTCAATTAACATACCGACCTCATGTGGTCGCCTAATTAATTATATATTAAATTTCTCACAAATATTTACCGACATCATGTGGTCGGTACTGTTTGGCGAGTTGGGTTTCCGACCTCATGAGGTCGGTAACGTATTTTTAGGAATTTATTATTAAATTCCCGACCTATTGAGGTTGGTTCTTGTAAAATAAAAATTACATTAAAAAAAAAAATGCTTATGCCGACTTCATGAGGTCGTTTTTTTTTCCGACCTCAGTGTGGTCGGTTTTTGTAGGTCGGTTTTCAGCAGTTTTTTAGTAGTGTTCCTAGCACTCAATCATGTATCATTATTTTCTTTCTCCGATATAGGTAAAACAATAAAATTTTATGTTGTTGAAGACGTTGAGCTACTAGTCATATATTGTTCACATGTGTATTTTATGAGAATTCGGATATCTGTCTTTATGCTTGATTTTAATTTTCAGAATTGCCGGCAAACTTATTGTATTAGACCATGAGGATGCTCGGACATCTGGTGTAGATACAATTAGCAATTTTCCCTGGAATGTTCTGTATGGAATTATAGGATGCTTGCCTTTGAAAGATGCAGTTCAGACCAGTCTCTTGTCAAAAGATTGGAGGTACAAATGGGTAACGCGTCAAGAACTTGTTTTTAATGATGAGTTCTTCGCATCTTTCAAAAAAGATGAAGAAGCCAAGACAATCATTTACCAAGTCCGGTTAGTCCATAAAGGACCAATACTGAAATTTACACTCGGAGGTCCTAATGTGACAAGTTGTCCTGATATTGATCACTGGATACTCTTCTTGTCAGAGAAAAATCTGCAGGAATTCACCCTTCACATATGCTCAGGCAACAGATATCATTTACCTTCTCGCCTTTTTGCGTTCCAACAACTAAGGCATCTGGAAGTTCAAGAATGCTTGTTCCACCCTCCACTCGGTTTCAAAGGGTTTCATAAGCTTACTAATCTCGATCTTATGCATGTCACTTTTTTGTTCCAACAATATTTATGAATCTCATCTCTAAAAGCCCATTGCTTGAACGATTGAGGTTGCGTTGGTGCACAAACTTTGACACCCTGAAATTAATGTCGCTAATCTCAAATGTTTTGAGTTTAATGGATACTCAAAGTCCATCTGCTTCTAGTACTTAACCATGGGAGGTTTACCAAAGAGTCCCCCGACTGCTCTGAACAATGTCAAATCTCTCAATATTTCGAGCATGTCTTTAAGAAACACCGAGGAGGTTTCAGGTGCTGTTTACTTGATAACAAGTTGTCTAAATTACAAGAGCTTAGAGTTGGATGTGTAAGCACTCTCTTATTGTTAAATCAATGGGTACAGGCAGAATTTGCATGGGCTGAAATTCTGCAAGTGCCCATGCAAATTCTGCCTGAAGGTCAAATTTTAAAGACCACCATTTTGAGGGTAAAAATTAAAGACTACCTCCAGCGAAGGGCAATCCTGCAAATTGCCCGGAAAGAATTACATAAAATACGTATCCACATCAGTTTTTATAACGGGAAAATAGCAATAATGGTCCATGAGTAAGTAAATTTGGTCCATGTTTTATTCAACTAGGCACATCCAATCTTTAATTACCTTAAAGGGATTTTTACACTGTATGTTGACGTGGGAAAAGTAATTGCCCGGTTTAGCCCATTTTTTATTTTTTATCAGTGTTAGCCGCCGGAGAGGTCCTCTCCTTCATTCTCTCCGTTACCTAATCTATTGTGTGCTTATTTGTTTTTGCTAACCCATTTGTGTTCTCAATTTCTTGTTCCCAGATCCTAAACTCTCTACTGTGTTGCTCTCTTCTACGTGCTCTCTATGTTGTGCTTTTTGCCTAACCATATGAATTCTCTCTATTCCTATATCAGTGAATGAAAAAGTAACCAGAAAAAATGGCCTTTGTTGTGCCTCTGTTTCATTCCTCTATCTCTATATGTATTCCCCTTTACATTGTGTATGTAGTGTTTTGTATATGTAGAAAGTGTGTATAAACACCTTTTGTATAAGTTTGTATAATATTGTATATCAGTGTAAAAGTGTGTATAAACACTTCTTATGCATTATTATACACTTTTATACAAGGTTGATATATTGTCTATAGTAGGTGTATAAAGTTGTATATTTTTGTATAATGTCGTATACCGTGAAAAATTGGCTATGCGGCTGTAAATTAAAAATATGGCTACATGAATGTAATTTTGTTCTTTGGATTGTACATTATTGAAATTTTCCCAAACTTAAATGTGTCGTTATGGTCCTTAAAACTAAATAAGTGGGGTAGTATTTTTCTAAGGTGGAGTCGGGAGTCCATCTGAACAAAGAAATAAGTTTTTAAAGGGAGCATAATTGGGCCAGTAACCATTTTGCTAACATCGAGGAAATTTTTGTTCATTTCTAATAATTCAGGAATATTTTTGGACGAAAAACCAAACGAAGAGCATTTTTGTTACATTTTCGATAGTTCACCGTGTTTATGATATACCTGTTAAGCACTTCTGTCAATTTTATGGACCAAAAAACAAATTGAAATAACGTCATAATTCAGGGACCAAAATTGTTATAAAATAACGCGGGGGCCAAGGTTATTTTAAATTGAAATCAGATTGCTAGGTCGGGTTTTATAGTTTCAATTTGGTGTGACTAATATAAAATGCCACATTAGTTTTTGGTCGTCGAAATATGCCAAATCTGGCTAGGAGGTTTTTAGTGAGATTTGAATATAGAAAAGTGACATTTTTGTTAAAAGAAAAAGGATAAGATTACGTTAGTATCTAACTTTCAATTATCGACGGACCATTTGAGCAATGAACTCCAATTTCTACTTAGACAGCTCAGCATTTTGTTTGCTTAATTTACAAGTCTGTTCTGGTAGTTTGAGGCCTTAAGTACCGGCTTTTTACTAGTAAATTGTATGAGAACTTATCAAGCGTGTTGAAATAATATAACTTGTCAAGACAAATAAATAATTAGTAATTTATAATCTTTTGCATAGACTTCAATAATAAATAATCAATCTTGAAAGGTATTTGAAAAACGTATATAAGTAGGGATTTAATAGCTCAGTTGGTTGTCTATCTGAACGAGTCCCCACGTTGTAATCCCCTCTTTCCTATGTAATAAAAAATTTTGGAAAAGAAAACGTATATAACACTTCTTTAGTACTTAGGTCCTTTTTATTGAATTTTTCAATGCTCTAATTTATTCGCATAATTAATGAATAAAAAAGCAAGAAACATTGTAAGGTATTTCTACTTAGTTATAAAAATATAAATACTACTTGCCGTTGCAACATTTTTAAACTACAATAATGTATTTGTTATGTTAATTCACCATAAACTCACAATATAATCACAAATTTTAATTTTTTATTCAACTTCTATTCCTCGCAGAAAACAACATAATTGAAAAGAACTTCAATTCCAGACATTTATTTTATTGCTTTCTGTTTTTTCTGGGGTTTTAATTGTTTTAGTAGCTATAAGTAATGAATTGAAACCAACCACTAAATACTACGTGGGCACTTGGCATGAATCAATTGTGTCATTGATTGTACAGGATGGAATCTCAACCCTTGAAAGGTTTTAAGTCCAAATTCGCTGTATCCATGTTTCCTATGATTGCGGAAGTTGTGCCCAATTTTCTTCCTTCGGTTAGGACTAGACGGAGACCGTCCCTTACACTTTTTTGACGAATACGACGTTTGTATAAATCGTCGTTATATAATGCGCCACATCAATAATTTGAAGCATAGACCTATAAGAAAAATTAGGTATGAGGTAGAGCTAGAGCTGTCAATATGGGCTTGGCCTGCGAGATCAGCCTAACCCAACTCTTTATTTAAGTAGGATTGGGCTAAGATTTCTTTGGCTCTTATAGAAGTGAGGCTCAAAAGTCCAGCCTCTCTTGGCCAGGCGGCCTCAAGGGTTGGGTTGAGGCCAGAAAAAATAATAAATTAATGAATTTTAAAAAAAATATAATTAAATGAAACAAAAAGATAAAAAAGAATGTACTTATTATTAAGTAGTAATTAGAAACTGAAGTAATACTTTTTAGTCTTAGAATTTATATTATTAGAAACTGAAGTAATACATATTTGTGTGGCTATAAATCATCTCATAGAGTTAAATTGTTTCTAAATATAGAAATGGGATAATTTTTTTGAGATAGACTAAAAAGGAAAGGAGGGTAATCTTTTTGGGATAAGGGAGTAATTTTTTTTTTTTTTTAAATTTCCATATAGGTGCTATTGTGACATTATTTATACATGTGAACAACAATTGGTAATATTTTTATATAATATGGAGAGTGTACGTAGATTTCATGTCATTCAAGAATAATTTGAGGTGTATTTTACAAACTAGATGTGATAGTTTAGGTAGTTTTCTCAACCTTCTGATAATTTGGATATGAAATTAAAAAAAAGTGATAGTTGCGGTGTATTTTTGACCGTTTATCTCTTTTTTAAACTAACAATTACAGTAGGTAACAACCAACCAAACAAGAATTTTATTATATACACACACAAGGCCTCATCATGAGAGGACACACTCTCCTTAGTTCCACAAAAACTAAAGAGAATGAGACTGAGAGGCTGTGAAGAGCATTCAAAAGAGGTATATTTCTCTCTCAGTATAATATTCATCATTTCTTGTTGTTTACAAATTTGGCAACACTTTTACATAATGAATATTGCATCATTCATTTCTTGCAAATTATAAGATTAGCTTCTTATTAGTTTTTGAGAGGTTATAATTATGAATGCCTTCCATGTATTTTCCTGAGGATAAGGCGGTGATAATAATAGGTGCAATAGGGTCTGGTAAGTCTAGGCTTTTCATAGATCTAGCCAATTCATTTCCGGTAGAGGCTGTGAGTAGTGAAAAGTGCAAGTGTACAAACGTCTTGATATAGTTACACACAACTCTGTCTCTGTGGAAACTAGCATGCAAAGTTCTTCACAAATCAACGAAGGGTCTTCAGTTCTGCCTTGTGCATCATTCTCGGTAAAAATATTACCACATTCGTGACTATATATTGTCCTTTGTACACTTGCATTTTGTCACTATTCACAACCGCTGCTGGAAAATGATTAGCTATAGATCAAAAAGTCTAGATTTTTTAGTCCTTATTGCTTCCATAATTATCACCATCATGTCCTTTGGTGGGGAAATATATGAAGGAATCTATAGTTAGAACCTCTCAGAAACTTATAAGAGGCTGGCCTTATTTGCGAGAAACATATGATGCAATACTCATAATGCAGAAGTTACAAATCTGTAAACAATAAGAAAATTGATGAAGCAAAGAGACTGTGAAGAGAACTGAAAACTTGAGTATCTCGATCTTTCTCAGAGGACTCTTGCTACAGGTAAGCCTATGGATTCAGTTATGAAATCCATGATTTATGATTAAAGTGTTGCTCTGTCAAGTTAATTTTCTGTTTTTTTTTTTTTTTTTTTCTTTCTCCCCCCACAACCCCCCCCCCCCCCCAACCTTAAGTATAGTACTTGTATAATCTTGATTAGTTGCTCTCAAATTGTAGTCAGCTGCTTATGATCATTAGTTGTGTATCAAAATTACCTGAGGGAACCCCCCAATTGGATGGTATGAGTAGTTGTGTTTCTTGGAGTCTAATTGAGATGAAATGGGTGGACTTTAGTGATAGTTTGCAAGAACTCGATGCTTAACAAAGGCAATTAGAAAATATAACACATTTATAGTTGTTTTTTAAATTGTCACTTTTTAGTGATATTTTTCTAAAATTGTTTCCTTCACCCTAATTCAGAAGACAAAGTCCAGTAAGTCTTTATTTTCTCAAAACATATTGCTTGTGCTTATGCGCATAGGATGATTCAATTAATGTCCCTTTCTGTCTGAAATATTGCACTAAAGTCTAAGGCCAAAACTTTCAAAGTGGCAGGGAAAAATGTTCTACTTTTTAGCCCAACTCCAACGCGGTTTACGGAAATATGTTGGCGGTTTTCACGCTTCCTGATGTGGAAAAATGCACTTACATTATTATGTTAGTAACATATGAACCACATAGATATCACTGGATCAAGGAGAGACAGTCAAAAGAAAAAATTGTACGATAAAAAATTAAGTACTAATACTTTTTCCATTCTTACTGGAAAGAAGGTATATATCTACAGTCGCCATGAAGAGTCAAGACCCTTATATGATTTTTAATGCAAAAGCTACATTCAAAAGTGCTCTTGAGAATTTTATAAATAATAACTAGGTGGAAGCCCCTTTATAAAATAGCGTACTTAAGACCAAAATAATGGTAGGTAAAAATCTATTAGGATTCGTTTTTCACCAAATTAATGAATACATGTTCATGTCTCTATATATATTCTTTATATTAAATTATACGTAAATTAATATGCATTTTTATCTTAATTTATGATTTAATTGTGATAAATTAATATGTTGGTGTAAAAATCGAATGCATATACATTTTTATTATAGAACTAGCATAGATTGAAGGCGTCCATTAATGTCGAAAAGATTGGGTTAGTAAAGTGAAGGCCAAAGTTTTCGAGGTGGGTTGAAAAAATGTTGCATCTTTCTACTTTTCTTACCTAGAAAAGGTCTCTCATTTTTCCACGCCACATCAACAGGGGTTTACGGATATGGACCACATTGGATCAAGAGAGAAAACTCAAAACTAAAATAAGCACCAATTTATTAATAAGAACACATAAAACTGATCGAGAGAAGAAGAGGGGCATCGTGGTCATTCCATTTAAACTAAATTTTGATTACTAAATCTTTTCTTATTTAAATGCAAGATGTCCTAAGTTACTGAACCTTAATTAACAGTTTACCTTGTATAATTCTTTATATATAAATTTAAAAGGATGTGCATGGGCAAGATCAAATTTAGAAGAGTTGAACTGCTTGACGTTATAAACCAAAACAAAAAAAATTCATCAAAATGGTTGGACCAAATCATCATTGACAGTTGCATAATAAGGACTAAGTTTTGTCGCCTTCATGATCACATTAAGAAATCAAGATTGGGTAAATTAAGAGTCGAGACACCCATAATTTCCACTATTCTACTCACAAACTACCATGATCTCCACATTACGTACCTCACTAATAATCTTTTATTCTTATATTCATTATATAGGAAATTACACCATGAATTATAACTCTTGTAAGCTATGCAACTCCTATGACATAAAGATACACTAACCAAAGTTAAGGTACATGATCTAATGTGTCTTGTAAGGTACAAGCTAAGTATTCATTCTCTGGAAATGTTAATTTCGCATATATATACAGTGGCAGAGCTAAGATTTTCACTAAGGGGGTTCAAAATATGACGAAATAAATACACGAAGAAGCCAAATAGTGTTGAACATCTATTATATATACATAAATAATAATTTTAACCATATATAAACATTATAATTTTTCGCCGAAGAGGGTTTTAACCTCCTAGGTCCTTCTCGCCCCTGCTTATATCTATTATCTTCTTGCGAACTATATCATAAACAAGATCCTACATATTAATTTCTAACACAATGATGTGATAAAAGCCAGTAAATCTTGAAGAAAACAGATAGGCATTGGACGTATAAATAAACAGTGCAAATGTCCGAAAAGTTCTATAATTACAATATTTACACCAGAACATGACACTCTCCACCACAGAGGAATTGAGAAAAAGATAACACATCAGGTGTGTTTGGCATGGAGGAAAACAAGTTTCTTAAAAATGAGGAAAACAACTCCTTAATGGAAGTAGTAAAAACAAGTTCCGATCCATAAGTGACATTCTACACTAATTATCTCCTCATTACCCTCCAATACACTTTACCCTTACCCCTCAGCGAAGTGACACCTTCATGGGTAAGCAACCGTCAACAGAAATGGTGAGAGAGGAAGTGGTAGTGGTCAGGGACGGACGCATGTTGGCTTAAGCGGCGTCATCGACACTGGTTTGCCAAATTCTTTTATGGGCCTTTTTCATTTTTGTCCCGTCGCTGTCATTAACTACAGTCGCTAGCCAAAATATACAAAACCTATATACTGATTATGTATATTATATGTATACTATCTATATATTTTATGTATACATTATGTATATTATATGTATATTTATATATCTTTTAGTCCCTCAGCACATGCGTTGCACGTGTATGACAAGGCATGTAGTATATGATTTAATAAAATCAATATCAATTTATAACTTAAAAATAGTCAATTGATTAGCATATTGTTGACAAAAATAGACGTTATTCCAAAGTTCCCTAATTAGATAAGAAAAAAAGAATTTTAGTTTAGTTTCAATCATATATAAGGAGACCCTTCTCTACAATATATTGAGGAGAGAAATAACTTCACTCATTCCTTCCTAAAAATTCCTAGATCACTAATGAAAATTTCCTACTTTACATGGAATCAACATGGCAGTCTTCCTAATGGGGCAAAAAATTAAAATATTTGTTACACCCTCCGTTTCAAATTGGTTTTCTTACTTTTCTTTATAGTCCGTTTTAAAAAGAATGTCTTTTTATTTTTTTTATTTTGACAAACCTTTAATTCCAACTTCCCACATGACATTTTTAAGACCAGAAGATTAAAAAAAATCTTCTTTATTTTCTTAAAGTATGTGCCAAGTCAAAATCAGACAAACAAATTGAAAAAAAAAGAAATATTTCCTTTCTAATAGTGCATACCGAATTAATATGTTATGAATTAAATGGGTGATCTTCGAAAGGTGATGATGTAAGGACATTCTCAAGGAAGAGACAGAAAAGGAGAGCATAGAAGTTAGATATTAATCTCTCATCACCTTAACATTGACAATCAAGAAAAGACATAAAAACACAAATATCTTCGGAGTCGCCGTAGGTATTAAAGACTTTTATCGTGGAACATTTTTTGAAGAATTTTTTCTCATGTTTCAGAAAACTTTTAATATGCATCCAAAGTTATTATCCAACTAAATTGAGAAAAAGTTTATACTCAGTTACATATTATCTTAAATGTGAGGTAACAATTTTAAAGCAGTTAATCACATAAGAAGGTACAGTACTATACATGAGTACATCTTATAGTATATGTTTAGATGTAATCTGCTTGAATTGAGGAAGTGCAACATGTGTACTACTACATGATCATGACAAAGAAGAAGAAGAAGAAGAAGAAGAAGAAGAAGAAGAGAAACTTTTAAAATATTACACGTGATTTTTGTCTTTTTTGAAAGTTGGTCAAGGTAATTTTGAGTGTAGCAGTTCCTTGGCTTCAACTTTCGAATAGAGAAATTGACATTTGGTTTGAAATATTTCAATTTGTCGGTTCAACATAAATTAATTTTCACAAAACAGAAAACAGAATAGAAGATTGAAAGTTTTTTGTTCTTAAACCAGCACCAACCGAATAACTGGATAAATTAATTATTTTGGTTCGGTCAATTAATTTGGTTTTAACCGAATAATCTCATCCGTATACAATAATATATCGAAGATGGAAGAATATGTTATGTCTAATGCAAAAAAATATAAGAAAATACCAAAAATATAATAGATTATCAAAGAAAATTATAATTTTGTAAAGGATATGTAATAAGTAATACATCGTGTAACAAACATACACCAAATGAAAATGTCAAACTATATGCTTGAGTGAGAATTAAATTGAGTACATGAAATAAAACTTACAAGTATTGGGCGACGTTTTCTTTTGCCAAATTAAATGAACGTGAGATGCTTGGCATATAGCCATATAGGTTTAAAGACAATGATTTACAGCCAAGCGGCCAAGCCCCTTTTCGGCCAAACAGTTAATGTCAAATGTGGAAGTGCAACATGTGTACAACTACATGATCATGACAAAGAAGAAGAAGAAAAACTTTTAAAATATTACACGTGATTTTTGTCTTTTCTGAAAGTTGGTCAAGGTAACTTTGAGTGTAGCAGTTCCTTGTCTTCAACTTTCGAATAGAGAAATTGATATTTGGTTTGAAATATTTCAATTTGTCGGTTCAACATAAATTAATTTTCACAAAACAGAAAACAGAATAGAAGATTGAAAGTTTTTAGTTCTTAAACCAGCACCAACCGAATAACCGGATAAATTAATTATTTTGGTTCGGTCAATTAATTTGGTTTTAACCGAATAATCTCATCCTTATACAATAATATATCGAAGATGGAAGAATATGTTATGTCTAATGCAAAAAAAATATAAGAAAATACCAAAAATATAATAGATTATCAAAGAAAATTATAATTTTGTAAAGGATATGTAATAAGTAATACATCGTGTAATAAACATACACCAAATGAAAATGTCAAACTATATGCTTGAGTGAGAATTAAATTGAGTACATGAAATAAAACTTACAAGTATTGGGCGACGTTTTTCTTTTGCCAAATTAAATAAGCATGAGATGTTTGGCATATAGGTTTAAAGACAATGATTTACAGCCAAGCCCCTTTTCGGCCAAACAGTTAATGTCAAATGTGGAAGTGCAACATGTGTACTACTACATGATCATGACAAAGAAGAAGAAGAAGAAAAACTTTTAAAATATTACACGTGATTTTTGTCTTTTCTGAAAGTTGGTCAAGGTAACTTTGAGTGTAGCAGTTCCTTGTCTTCAACTTTCGAATAGAGAAATTAATATTTGGTTTGAAATATTTCAATTTGTCGGTTTAACATAAATTAATTTTCACAAAACAGAAAACAGAATAAAAGATTGAAAGTTTTTAGTTCTTAAATCAGCACCAACCAAATAACCGGATAAATTAATTATTTTGGTTCGGTCAATTAATTTGGTTTTAACCGAATAATCTCATCCTTATACAATAATATATCGAAGATGGAAGAATACGTTATGTCTAATGCCAAAAAAAAAAAAAAAAAAAAAAAAAAAAACCAAAAAATATAGTAATAGATTATCAAAGAAAATTATAATTTTGTAAAGGATATGTAATAAGTAATACATCGTGTAACAAACATATATGTAATAAGTAATACATCGTGTAACAAACATACACCAAATGAAAATGTCAAACTATATGCTTGAGTGAGAATTAAATTAAGTACATGAAATAAAACTTACAAGTATTGTGCGACATTTTCTTTTGCCAAATTAAATGAACGTGAGATGTTTGGCATATAGGTTTAAAGACAATGATTTACAGCCAAGCCCCTTTTCGGCCAAACAGTTAATGTCAAATGTGTTTATCTCAGAGAACACATCAGTTCGGCATGGGTTGTTTTTGCACGACAGTTTTTTTTATATTTAAATATGATAATTAGATTTTTAAGAAGGGTATTTAAGTAATTTAACTTTCAAGTTAGGGAGTTCATGCTTTTAATATAGTATAAATATAAATAAATTATACAAAACCTATACATTTGTTGGCTATTATTCTGTCACGACCCGAACTACGGGCCGCGACGGGTATCCGGGGCTAACCACCGAACACCGCTCATCTTTGCTACTTATCTGCTATCATTCATACTATATGCTCATTTTCATAGAAATATCTCATCGTTCGAAACATAATCACTTTTATAAACATAGGCCCTGTCGGCTATCAAAATAGTACATATACATGCATATACATAAAAGCCATGGGACCATACTACCCACGCTGCGCATCTATGAGCCTCTACTAGAATACTAGACATCTGGACGGGACAGGACCCCGTCATGCCCAAAATGAATATACACAAACATATGTACCAAAAGAATAGTCAAGGCACCTCCGGAAAATGGAGTGCTCTCAAGTCAGCTGCTAGCTCCTATGAGTCTGGGTCACCTCCCCTTGTCTAATTGGGCATGAACACGACGTCCGAAGAAAAAGGACGTCGATGCGAATATTGTGCGAGTATGTGAAGCATAAACAATAATGAAATATCCATGAAATAAGGAGGCATCAATAAGGAGCAATCTGTAACTGACTGAATCATAAAGGATATCATACATACTGGCTTACTTTAATACTCATCATCATCTCGTATATGCATAAATGTATAAGTTTGCCCGACCATATAGGTGCGGTGTGATAATCAATAATATTAGCAATAGCATTAGCACTGCGTCCGTGCCTCCCGCGTCCGGGATATCATCTCATGCCGCCCACTAGTGGACCGCCTATGCCATCCGGCCATGGTGTATAGCCGCCTTGGCGGTATTGCCCGCCATTTAGGCACGGTGTGATATCATCATATGCTCATTATATCATGCTCATCATAATATGCTTATCATAACTCATCATGGTATGCTTGACATCAATATACTTATTACAATACATGCATAGAGACTCTTAGAGAATCATACTTTATCGGGGTGACGTAAGGTCGTGGACCCCCGATGTCGTTATGATCATTCTTACGTATTCTGCCTCACCTTGAAGGAACAAGCATAAGGTGAGTGTACATAATGATCAATATCATTGGATTACATATATTACATCATTACCTTCTTAGGAGCATCGTATCATAGACTATAGCATTTCTAGCCTTTAGCTTACTATCATCATTATCGTATTCATCTCATATCTCTTATCTCGTATAGCTATTCGTGAGTGAGGGCTCTTAACTTTCTTGGAGATGGAACATTTATGGTAAAAGAGGAAATTCATGCCATAGGACTCATGCCTTAGAAGGAAAGGGCTAGCCTCACATACCTTTGTCGTTTGACTATTCTATTGCTTGCTCGTTGTCCTTTAATGCACAGGTTTTACCTTCAAGAGAATTCGTATCGGCATTAGCTACACAATTATATGAACGGGCCTTTTAAAGCTAGAGAAAATTGGGCAGCATTTCCTTTGTTTATATGACTTCCTCCATTTTCTATATCAACTCCCAAACATCCGTAATATCATCACAACATCACCAACAACAATCGTCATTCATTTACATAATTCGCGTTTCACAATTCTACTTTAACTCTCCATATTCATGACTAAAATTCACTTTCGCATTCTTTCGTATCCAATGCTTATTTCATGTTCTATAAGTCATTTATAACGCATTTATATCATCAACATACTCAGTTCCATGATTTAATTCCACTACTATTCAATAATGACACTATTCATCCATTTGATGACCCATTTATTGCACTCTTCCACAACCTATGTGTTTCAACGTATAAATACTTCAAATAGCATGTAAAGGTCATGAAACTTACCTTAGATGGTGTAGGAATAAACCTTGAGTGGTAATACTCTCCTTACACAAAAACCCTAGTTCATTTTTCTTGGGATTTCTTGACTTGGATGGACTTTGATGAATTTCTTACACTTGATTCACTTGATTTCTTGGTATTGATCTTTGATTTCCTTTGATTTCTTGTGTGAAGAGTGGATAATATTCTAGAGAGTTCTTGACTTTGTGTGGGATGAAAAATGAAATGAATTAAATGAATGTGGGTCTCCTTTTAATAACTTGAAATCTGATCCCGTCGGGTAATTCTACGCCCATTTTGACGGGCCGTATAAATTCCTACGGACCGTCAAAATTGTCCGTAGAACTGCCCGATCAAAAATGGGTCACTGTGACCATTTGACGCTGGGCTGGGTCCATTTTACGGACCGTAGGATTTCCTACGGACCGTCAAAAGTCCTACGGGGCGTCAAATGGTCCGTAGGATTTCTCTGCTCAGACAGTCTGTCGTAGAATGGCCATAACTTTTTACTCAGACCTCACATTGACGAACGGTTTGTTGCGTTGGAAACTAGACTCGATGAACTTCAATTTGAAAAAAATAAACACACAAAAAATCCTCATATTATAGGAGATATGCCCCCACCAATGTGGACCAAAATTTTGTCCGAAAATTTTGCCAAGTTTTACCATAGTTCCCATAAACTCAATTTCCTTTATTTGTTTGTTCTTAAATCCTCATGGAACCTTCTTAACACTTATTTAACACTTCATTAACAATACAAGGGGCATTACAACTCTTCTCCAAAACTTCATTAAGTCATCATCAATTCGATACTCGTAAATCTTGCTCGACACATGACATATACCTCACTTTCCTTACCAACTTTCGTCTCCTACTTCAAATGTCTTTGAAATATTAATTAGGACCATTAAGGACTAATTCTTACTTGCTCAAACATCATATACATCTTATCCTTCGTCAGCCTATTCACTGTACGTTAATGGGAATTTTTAGAGGTGTAACATATTCTTTTGTGCGGTCCAAAAATGTAATAATCTCTTCTTTATTTCTTTTATTATACTATATGTATATCTAATTAATATACAAACACAAATATTTCGTACAAATAAAAGAAATGACACCACTTGTCTCGGACCTTTTTAGCTCGCCTGTTCAGGTGTCAAAAATTTCTTCAAGGAGGTCATGAGAGCGAGTCTGTTATATTTTTTGGCATGTTTCAAAAAATTTAAGCTTTATCAGCTATGCGTGAGTTTAACATTTATAAGCTTTAACAAAAGTTTAATTTTGTATAGTAGAGAAATTGACCTAATATACCTATTTAAGACTCTATATTACAAAACATAAGGTTACTTTTCCTTATGTACAAAACATACCAATAAAATTATAAAGTATACCAGATTTGGGCTTAACGGGATACCCACGATTTTAAGCTTTTTTTAAGAAAGAAAATCTGATTTTAAATGTGAACTTAATTCTAGAATAGTTACCATTCAACTTCATCTTCTTTTAAAAAATATTTTTCTCTCTCTCTCTCTCTCCCTCTATTCTAGACACCATTTTCATACCTAAAATTCATCTTCTCTCCTAGTATAAATTTTCAAACCGATATTACAAAGTATTTTTGATTACTAACTTGTGTATTAATTGTATATAAAAATTGATTTGTATCGTTTTAAGATATATATGATCAGTGTGTGCTTTGAAAATATGTATAAATTATGTAAACTATAGTTTTAGAAAATGTTGAAAACTAATATATGTATGAAATGTGAATGGAGTCTTCTATATGTCATTTTTTAGATATATGCGGCACAATGTGTATGAAATGCGAACAAATTCGATATCAATTAGTCTTAAAAATGTTGAAAACTGATATGTGTATGAAATGGGGATGAAATTTGGTTTGTATCAATCAAAAAACTTATTTATACATATATATTTTCTCATAATCTATACATACTTTGATCAGATTTTATACAATTTATATGTACTTTATCATAATCACAATATACGTATGACTTTTATACATATTTCATACGTAGAAATTATAACGAATTTATACATTTATACATATTGCATACAAAAATTAATATATATTTATCTTCTGGTGTATGAACTTTGTATGGAATCTGGTTTGTATCAATTACAAGTTTATTATACATATTTTTCTCAAAATTTATACATACTTTGATTAGATTTTATACAATTTATATGTACTTTATAATAATCAAAATACACATACAATTTTTATACATATTTCAATATAAAAATTACAAGAATCTATACAGTTGTACATATTGCATACGAAAATTATACATATATGTTTTTTGGTGTATGAACTTTGTACATAAAAATTACCGATTATAATGGAGTTTTTGAGTAAAAGTTGGAGAAATTAGGTAACACTATCTCTTAATTTTGAATGGGAAGAGAAAAGTGGATGAAATAAGGAAGCAAAAGTTGGAGAAAATAAGGGAACTACTAAATTTTGAATAGAGAGAGAAAAGTGGATGAAATAAATAAAATGATTTCCTTACCTTATTTAATGTGTTTTATTTGCTTCTTTTTAATTTACCTAATTCGTATAGATTTTATAACAAATCTATTGATATATTTTGTAAACTAAAAAATATCGTCATGTTCTGTAAATATACCCTTTTACCATGTACATATATGTTTTTTACCCATATAATAACCTAATTATGAAAAAACTACTCATTTCTACAGTATGCAATTTCAGGGGATTAGTCATGCTTCTGCCCGCTTGAATTACTTTTTGAAAAGCTGACATTTCTAAGCATGTGCGTAACTTGAGATGTATCAATACCAAAATTGCTCATAACTTTTGAATTACAAAATAAGGAGGAAAATCACACAAATTAAAGTTCTGTTTTTGTCCATGTACAAAAGAAAGTTGATTTTGCGAGGAGTGCACTATTTAGATTCAACTGCCAGAATGGTATAACTTTTTTACGGTATAACAATTTCTAATTTGAAATTTTAACTTTTTCGTTAGTTTTTATTTTTATTGAAAAGCATTTTTTAGTTTCGTCAATTACTTGAACGTGTCCTTCGAGCCACGTCATTTCAGACCCTCCTTTCAAGTAGGCCAATGACTTGAACGTGTAACGTTGATTTTGTGCACTTCATTCGATTGCTTCTTTGATGCCCCTAGTCTCAACTTTTTTGGAATTTAGCGGAACAACAAAGTCCATTTGCTTCAAGAATACTCCTCTGCTCGAGAAGACCTCCCTTGAATTTCGCTTCATAATACAAATTTCTCTTATGATTTATATCATTATGTTGTCTTCTTTATTTTAATTTTTTTTTTTTGTAGTAATTCTTTTATCCTATTTATCTGTAATGTAAATAATATGATTTGACTAATTAATCCTTTTCCAATATAAACTCTTGTAATTAACTACTCCAAGATCCATTATCTCGTTAATTAATTTATGATAGACTATTTCGTTTAACAAATACGCTAAAAAGATAGAGGGCTAGAATATAAGGGGCAAGGAGGAACCCCGTCTGCACTCTTCTGGTGGGACGCTTGACTGCTGTTGTTATATGTTTATGTTGATTCCTTGCCCTATGTTTTAGTGTCTTCTGCCCACTATAACATTGGGAATTGCCAAAAATGGATATGTATAAAGTGTATTCCTTGTGTTAAGTGCTATTGAATTCTGGTTCTTCTTCAACAGAATATTGACAAAGCTGACTTCCTTGCTTATTTGATTCTAATTTTCTGTTTGTATTGATGAAAGTAACAAACACTTTTCAATTAGTGAAACCTTTGCATGAAGTCTTTTTTTTCTTTTTTTTTTTAAATTTTAATATTTTTTTTTTTTTTGGGCAATTGACATCATCCTCCTTTCTTAATCTCTAAACCGTTATGCTTTGTGTACTTCCATATTTGTTCATTAATTTTCTCTATTTGGAAAATCACATATATAGAAAGCTAGTGATGATAATGAAGTGACCACCTGATTCTTAATATGCAGAGTTGCCATTATGTCCATCAATAATATGAGTGAGAAGAGATCTGCGGCAGATAGAATTAGCAATATTCCTTGTGATGTTAAAAGCACAAGTACAAAGGGGTGGTACGTTCCGAACTAGTGTTTTGATGGTAACATTTGTTAGTGTTATGATTTTAATGATGACAAATTGTTGTGTCGGTACTATACTCAAAGGTTTAACCAAACCCATTGGACATAAAAGCCCAATGAACAAAAAGAGTTCAGTTGGCTGCAAAGGAGTACAAGCCCAAGTCGGCTGCATAAGGAAAGTATCTCAAGGCACGAAGAAAATAAGCTCATGCTTATTTTTGGAACAAGGATCAGATTTTACTCAAGCAATCAAATCAGTACAATCGTGGAGATTCAAGCATTAAATCAAATCTGCATATACAAAAAAACAAGTACCATTCAAACAAGGTAAATGGCGCATAAGGAAAGCAGTTGTACAACATTGATTAGCCATCAAGGACACATAAGGAAACATGTATCTACTAAATAAGGGTGATGCCACAGAAGGAAAGAAGCGTTACAGATTAATAAGCTCTTGCTTTATTCTTGGAAATTAGGATCCTCAATATTCCTAATTTACAAGGATCAATTCTCTTGGGTTGACATCTCTGCTAAAGAAGAGTCTAACGGCTAGTTGATTTGAAGACTATATATTCAAGACTCTAGAGACGAAGAAAAACATACTTTCGTCTCATACTCTCAAGCTTTCTGCTTTACTTTTCACAAACATTGTATTTTTGAGTGATATAGTGTAAACAAAAAAGAAATGAGAGATATAGTATAGTTTGTGAGGCATTGTATCAAAAAGATCACAAGTGTTTGAGTGTAGACATGGGAGCTCCATTCAAACAAACCATGTACCAATCCATTTACAAAGAGCTGTAGAGAACACCTTTGCAACCCAAGGGGACTGGACTAGGATTCACATTGAATTTGAACCAGTATAAAATACCTGGTGTCATTTACTTTCTGCACTTTTATTACTGCATTACTTTGTAGTCGACTAGTGTTCTAAGTTAGTCGACTGACTGAGCGAGAAAGTTACAATTCACCCCCCCCCTTCCCCCTTGCACTTTAAATTGGTATCAGAGCAAGGTCTCACATTTCATTGCTTAACAGCAAGTGAGAAAAGATCAAATGGCTGCATATCAAATTCCTGGAACAATCTTACAAGATGGGCACTCCACAACAAGACCACCCTACTTCAATGGTGAACATTATTGTCATTGGAAAGAAAGGCTCAAGATCTTTGTGCAATCAACAGACTATCAAGCATGGATCGTGATCAAGAAAGGACCTAAGACTATCCCAAATGTGGATGCAAAGGATACAAATACAAAAATTGATCTGCAGTCACATGATATGACTAAAGAACAACAGGAAACTCTATCAACAAATGCTAGAGCAATAGCTTTGCTATACTGTGCAGTCAGTGGAGAAGAGGATGCCAAAATATCCAACTGTGAGACCGCAAAAGAAATGTGGGATAAACTCGAAGTCACTTATGAAGGAACATCAAAAGTGAGGAACCAAAATTGATGCACTAAAGGTACGATTATGAAGCTTTTAGCATAAAGGATGATGAGAACATTGAATCAATGTTCATCAGATTCAGCAAGATCATTGGTGAACTTAAATCTCTTGGACTGACCTACAACAATTCTCAACAGGTAAGAAAACTTGTCAGAAGTCTACCAAAGACTTAGGAAACGAAGGCGATTGTTTTGGAAGATGGAAATCTGGACAATTTTACCTATG
>NW_026725344.1:0-91000 GCF_029784015.1 Lycium ferocissimum
TCCCTATACCAAACAAAATTTGTAGATAAATTGTGACTTCAAACGAAAATCGGAAGTTAAAGTCTCTACTTTGTATCTTGAGATAGTCTTAATACTCAGCCCGACTTGAATCATCCATATCTCCTTACCCCGATATCATTTTGACTTGAGCTGTTTGTTGCGTTGCAAACTAGACTCGATGAACTTAATTTTAGGCTTTTGAAACACCTTAAAACTCCTCATATACTAGGAGATATGCCTCCTACAATATAGGCTAAAATCGGGTCCGAGATTTTACTGAAATTGTTCCGATTCATTTCGTTTAACTTCTAATCCTCTTCCAACCTCATGTAACCTCTTTATACATACATATACACAGTCATTTACATCCATAACAATTCATATACATGTCTCGAAGGGTCCGTAGAATCACAATATATAAGTAGAACTCACAAAGCTTAAAAACTCCAATCGAAAAAGTATATTCCTATCTTTTGTCCATCTTCTATATCATTACTAATAATCTCTAAATACTTTAAAAGGTCACTCACATTACCTCATATACATACTCATAACGCGATTTCAAATCCTTTAGGTTACAGGTCACCTCGAGATACTTAAGACAACCATATTTATAACGATATTCTTACTAACTCGATTAACTTTCCTTGAACCTTCTTAACTCATTCTTTCTTGTTTTAATACAAGTAGCAAGGATTATTATGGAGTGTGACATTCATTCCCCTCCTTTAGAACATTCGTCCTCGCATGTCAAATGAGGACTAAACTCGTCAATTAAATAACGAATCACCCGTTATCGCGTACTATAGACAAGAAGATTTGACCATTAAAAGGTGTTTTAGGAATATTATGCCTAAAAGTGCTAAACGACCAAATGGGTCGTTACATTTTCTTTTCTATATGGCTGCTTAATGGTATTCAATTTAAATTTAAGGGCAAGCCAGTCATTTCAGTTCTAATTCTAAACAACGTGTCCACTTCCTATAAATACCCTGCCATTCAAAAGCCACGTATCACCAAAAACCAAAAAACATCTGCTAACAGAAGGAAAAATATGCTATCATCTCTATTGGTTCATGCATGCCCTAAGCTGAGCTGAAATTGTGTGGTTTAATTGAGTATCAATGTTCTGGTTATGAGTAATTAATGGGAGTTGTATGATTCAGTATCATAGTTTCTGTAAAGGCCTTGCTCGGAGTGTGGATATGGGATTTTTTACTGGTATATGCACTTCTACCTCTTGGTATCTTATGAATATAATGTTCATGTGTGTTGCAGGAGTTGATATTTCAAAGCATTTGGATTACCTGTATTACTGTATATCACCATCAAAACAAATTATGTGCGACATTTCAAGATAGGTTATCTTTAACTTATTTTGGAAATTTTAGATTAGAATGTCATGGCGTACAGTAATTAAATATATAGTCAAAATAATTTTACGTGCAATGTGGCATATGTTATGTTTAAAAATTGAAACCCATGTCGAGGGTGTGAATGACTTGACATTTGGTTACCCAACTAACAATTCCGTGTAGTCATGTGGAGACAGTGGCGGAGCTAGGAATTTTGTTAAGGGTGTTCGAATTCATATAATCTATATATTAAGGGTGTTCAATATGTAATATATGTCTGTAATACGTAATAACTTACATGTCTACACGATATAATTTTTCGACGAAGGGTGTTCAGTTGAACACCCTTGTCAGGTTGTCGCTTCGCCACTGTGTGGAGATGGTAAGTATATGATGCTAACGACCTTTTGGGTAATCAAAACACTAATAGGTGCATTCAGTTCAAGAATTACAATTCTTCCGGAAACTGGAAACAAACTATTTTAGTTCTACAATCAACACTGGCAGAGCAAGAAGCCAACCAATCCATACCCATAATGACATCAAAATCTACCTTTTTCAACTCATATGGGTAAGTCATAGTATGATGGTCTCAAATCACCACCACACAATTTCTATAGACCCGGCTAGCTATCACCGGATCACCAAGGGGTGTAAATAAGACGATTTTTAATAAATTAAGAGAATTTTTTATCTAATAGATGAAAGAAAGCGCAAATTTGATCCAATAAGTAAAATTAGGGCATTTTTTTAGCCATTTCCGATATGCTAAGGGCAGTTTTGACCCTTTTCCGATATTAGATTAGTAAAAGGGAACGAAGAGATTAGTTGTTTAAACTTAACAAGAGGACCTTATCTATCATTTTAATTATGTAAAAATCCATTTATCTAAACAAAAATATAATATTAAAATCTTAAAATGAGTTCGAGATAAGTATAAGTTTAAACTAAAAAAATTCATCATCAGTAAAAGTTTTTTAAACATACTTATTTGAAATTGTAATTATTATATAAGATTGTTAGTTTAAGTGTGTTTTAAGTATTTATTTCATCCATGACTAATTTCTCGATGCACCATACTTTATGTTTTTATTTAAAGAAAATCAAAACCCATTCTTTAATGGGTTTAATAAAAAAAATAGTTGGTAAAAAATATTTGAAATTACTAAATTAAAATCTTTTATCATGAATAATATTTTTTTAAAAGAAAAATATATTTCAATTATGGTTTTGGTTTGAACTTTAATTCCTTTGTGTGCACAAGTCAGTTATTATTATTATTTTTTTTGTTCTTTTGTAAAATTTGTATTAAGAAAGGTAAGTGCAATGAGTTTTACTAGATTAACTTAGAGCGCATAAAATGTTTTCAAAAATCAATAAATTGGCATCTTTTGGGGGGAAAAAGGACAATTTTTTTTAATTTTTTTTTTGTTAGATTGAGGAATGAAGAAGAGGTTAAAACTATTCTAAATTTTGATAATAGTATGAGGTTATATATTATATATGTTGCATTACAAATATTAAAAGTCGAAATTATTAAATGGTGTCATATAGTGTTTGAAAATGAAGGTAGCATTATCGGCCAATATCAAATTGTCTTTGAAATCTCTTATTTGGTAAGAACTAAAAAAAAATCCGAGATCATTTTAATGAATTTAAGTTTTTTCTTGAATTTTTTCTAAACTTTAGTTTAAATCACCACATTTAACTGGCATAACTCATGAAACATAAACTAATGCATCAAAATTTAATAAATATCAAAAGAAATTTTCTCTATCTATAACTAAAAATCGTGTGCTCACAGGTTCATAAAAAAGGTTGCAATTATCATAATTTATCTTGTTAGCTTATACAGTATCGAATCACTTATCCCTTTGGTATTTGCAAATTTTCCTGCTAAACTTGCTTACTTATAATTCTCTTTGAAACTTATCCAATTATTTGACTAATAAAGTTTATTAATTACGAAATTTATCAAAAAAAAAACATGATTAACTGCAATTAAATTAATTATGTAGTAGAAAAATATAATGTAAATTATACTAGCTTAATTAATAGAATTATTATTTTTATATATTGAGTTTGGGCCCGGGCTTAGCACAGGCATCGTGCAACTAGTAATAAGATAAGGTTAACTATTAGCACATTGAAATATTTGACATAAATGGACCATTATACGGTCAGACCTCTCTATAATAACATCCTTATATAATAATACCTCTCTATAATAGTCAAGTTTTTCTCGGAACTGATTTTTTATGTTACATTTTACCACTCTATAACAATATTTTACCTATTACAACAACAACCATCTTTAAAACAATACTTTTTTTGTAAAATTATCCCTTATAATAGTTATCTTCTTTTTTTGATAATATATAGTAATTAATTATTTTTATAGAAATAGAATCTCTAAGATTACCAATAATAGGTCTTGAGATTTTAATCAAACATTTTGATACTTTATTGCATTATTTATGACAAAAAAATTTATATGAATATATACTTTCATCTTTAAAAAATTTCCTTATAACAGACATTCGCTATAGCAGTCAAAAAATTTCGGAACCAATGATGTTGTTACATAGAGGCTTGGCTGTATATCTCTTTTACTTCTTAACTTAATTATTGCGACCCAAAAAATCAATTATGCATATATGTGGGGTAAAAATGGGGAACAATCTCACCTAAATCCTACCAACAAAATAATATTATACATATGTGGACCAATTGATGACATCCAAATTCTGCCAAAAATGGAGAAGCTTCTCGCAAATTATGATTGAAAAGATGATTACTGGGTTGATTCTAGAAATGATTTTAGATTTGAAGTTTAAATTATTCTAAGAATTTCTTAATATATGAGTTAGTAGATGGGTGCTTTTTAATCTCCAAAAGGCTTGTAGTGGGATAGATATGATTTATACATCCTCGGATTCAAGCCCTGGATATAGAAATTTTTTGATAGAGAGTATTTTCCCCTTAAATGATCTCAATGCATACAGTGGACGTGATGGCTAATTATTTAGCCTAATTTTGAGCTGACAATCAAAGTTTAGCCACAGTCTCAAATGTGAAAACGTTAGCGATGAGCCAAAATCCAACGGATTTCATAGGAAATTAGCGATTTTCCGGTAGTATATGTATAGTAGATGTTGAATCTGCTTGACTTACTTCCGCATGTTTACTTTTATGTATTTTGAATCTTCTTACTGAAAATTCGGCCTCCGTCACTAATTGTAATGAACTATAAACTTCAAATCTTAAATCCGCATATACTTAATTTTATAAGTTTTCTATTATCAATGAATTAGTGACCGTCCAATTTATTTGCCTGCGTAGCAATTCAATTCAACAATATAATTTCTTTGGCTGATTGATTAATACTGTATGTCTACAAATCCTTGTAATAAATTCTTTCATTTATAATTCTGAGTCATCAAAAATGCTGCAGAGAATAATGATGTTCTGATAAGGAAGAATAGTGATCAGCTATGTGAAGGTATTTGGAGATTAATTAGGGTTTTTTTTTTAATTTTTTTTTTTTACCAGTTTGAGTTATTAATTTACAAAGTGTTTGCTCATCTTTTTCTCTTTTTTCTTTTTAAAATTCTTTTTTTATTACATAGCGGGTAGGGTAAAGGGGGATTGGGAAGAAAATTATAACTTGGGAATTCGAACCCTCATCAACAAGGTGAAAGTTCAGGCAGTCAACCAACTGAAAGCTATTAAGATCCCTACAGTATTTGCTCATCTTGATAAATGCTTGAAATTTTATTCCACTAAATGTTTAATTCTCCTTCTATCTAACTTCTCTTGAGAGATTCATATTTATATCGTCTTCTTATAACTAAGAAGTCTAAGAGGGCAATGATTCATGGTTCAAAATTCTTTGTATAATGACTCGTCCCTCTACCCTTCTCCAATATTTTACTGGGCTTTGTATGTGGCTGCGTTCGAACCCATAACGTGGGTCGGAGTCACACATCATGTGTTGCTTTCATACGACTAAACCAAAGCCTTGAGGGCTATTTATATCATTTTTACATTTTATATTATTATTATTATTATTTGGTAAATATTTTATTTAAAAAATATAAAATAAAATCATGATATATATATATATATATATATATTACTTGGAAATCTTTAATTTGTTGATTTAGTTTGAAGAATCTGCTTTAACCGTAATTACTTAATGCGGCAAATAATTATTAAAATGTTGTAATTTTCTTTCATAGACTAATTATCTGAAATATACTAATCCTTTATAGTGCTTGTGAAGGAGAGCAGCGGGGTAAGTTCTGAGGTTCGAGACGTGAAATAATTTCTTGCGAAATACGGGGTAGGTCGCGTACGATAGACCCTTATGGTCCGGTTCTTCTCCGAATCCCGTGCATAACGGGAGCTTAATTAGTGCACAGGACTATAAAGTTCAAAATGAAGTTCAAACAACAACAATAACAACATACTTAGTGTAATCTCAAAAGTGGGTAAATAAATATTTAAAAATTGAAATTGTATTTTAAGCATGCAATATATTGGAAAACAAGTAATTAAATATTTATAAACCTTTAACCATTTATGTTAGAAAGCTACAAATAATTTTAGAGTTAAATACGTTAAACGCCCATGTATAATGACTCAGAAACAGAGACACGCCCTATATATATTTTAAAACAAAAACTTAATACTCCTGTACTATGAAATTCCTACACAAATATTAACCCCGTTAAAATTCTGTTATCTTTTTTTATTTCTTTCATGTCGCTACTAATATATTGAAAAAATTAACCTTGTAATATTAAACTCCCGTAGGAGTCATTAAGGATCCATCTACACCGAATTTTTTTTTCCAAGATAATGATTTTGACATTGTTTGTTGCAATCGATTCCCTGTCAAGATTTTAAAAGCATTATTTTCCTCTTCTGTTTTCATATATTGTTATAAGTGGAAAGAAAAGAAAGAAAATGGTAGTATAATTAATTTGGTGAATTGATTAAATCACCCTCTATAAAATATAACGGATCGCTTTTGTGTTATGTGTCCATGTATACAGAGGTCATATACCTCTATTTATTTTGTAAAGACTCCTTTTAACTAATTTCCTCTCATTAGACTATGGTCTATAAGGTCCATAAATTAAAAAAGAAACAAAAAGAGAGTCATTTACTATACAGCTAACCAACAAAAATTTCAACATCTCCCCCAATGACTCGAGAGATCCGGCTCCTCTCCATATCTCATTGTCTCCATTATTTCCCAAGTTCTTACTTGGAGGGGGACACATATCATAGTTTAAAATTAAGGCAGAATACCTAAAGACCCCCCTAAACTTGTTGTGTTTTATTCTTTTACCACCTTGTACTTGACTTTTTATAATCATTATCCCCTCAAACGATAACTGGTCCTAATTATACCCCCTTTATACTTGATCTTTTTATAATCGTTACCCCCAAAAAATAAAAATGAAAAAAAGAAAAAGAAAAATTGAAAGTTGTATTTTAGTGGAGCAACAGAGAAAATGTATGGGAAATAATCGTTGGAATGACTAAATAATCTTGGTCGGACTCGCTCTTGGATGCGTCTTCACCCTCAACGGTTCTACCCTCCACTCGGTCTCCACTGGGTGTATTATTTCTGACAGTTGGTGTCGGGGGTGTCCCTCCGGACCTTTTGACTCTGGCATTTGGGTTGTCAGAAAATCTTTGGGATAGTTTGCCTCATGAATTCCATCTCCTCCATCAAAGACCGTTGTCTTCTATGATTCTTGCCAACACCTGTTTAGCTTCCTGTTGATATTTGCACTCCTGCCCAATGTACAATAGCATAGAAGATTCTCCTGGTCCAAGCACAATCAGAGAACAAATGAACTTGTCTTTCAATGGCCTGAGCATCACACAAGCTACATTTAGTGTTGTCTACAAGAATATGCAGTCTTTAAAGCCTATCCTTTGTGAGAGTAATCTGTCCTGCACAACAAGCCAAACAATGAAGCTATGTCTAGGTTGAAGTACATTGCTCCATATTAAATCAGCAACTCTCATTCTTCTTTGGTAACCCAACATTGTACCATCGGTCCATAGCTGGCTGAAATGGAATATTTTCCATTAGCTGTCAGAACATAAGCCCTTTGGTGGGAATACCAACTAATCATATCGCTTTTAACTTATGTATAAGATATGGTAAAAATATCACAATAACATTATTATATTAGTTGTTATCGTAGCTAGGTATTATCTCATTTTACAAAATTATGAATTTCATTTTTACGAAGTAGCCTCAGATTTCTTTTGAGTGATTTGATAATATCATAATTGTAAACATTATGAATTTCATTTTTACGAAGTAGCCTCAGATATCTGTTGAGTGATTTGATAATATCATAATTGTAAACATTATTATTGGTGCAAATGGTTCGCAACGGGAATAAAATGATAATGGTATATTTGTACAACAAATGTTCAGGAAATTAAATAAACAAGTCAAAGAAGACTAATAAATGCTTTAACGAAAGTTCCACGTATAACAAAAGTCTTGCCTAAAAATGAGGTCCATAGTAATGCCTTTGTAACCTAACAACATTTAACAATAAAAAGGAAAATCCTCCAAATGCGTCAAGACGCTATATCGTCTAAAATACAAATTGATTCTAATTATTTTCTTTATTGTATATACTGCGACCCTTAATGTTCTCTCGAAAAATCACCTCCTTCTCTAACCCCAATTTCACTTGGGGTCTCCAGCACGTCAACCCAAAACTTTTCCCTCGTCGTCCCTTTCTTAACGGACGACGAGAAAAACCTCCTCATCCCACCACCACGATCACGTTCGCGACCGTCACATCATGAAAATGCCGCCAATTTCCAAGAACATGGGGATCATGAAACCGTTCCAACTCTTGGAAATAAACGTCATTTCAGCACAGGACTTGGAACCCTTGTCCAAGAAAATGAAAACCTACGCTGCCGCATGGATCCACCCTACACGGAAACTCGCCACGGGTGTTGATGTCGAAGGTGGCAACAACCCTACATGGAACGACAAGTTTGTTTTTCGTGTGGACGAGGAATTCCTTCGACAGGACAACTCCGCCGTCCACATTGAGATTTATTCCGTCCATTGGTTCCGGGACTCTCTCGTCGGAACGGTTCGTGTCCTCGTCGGAAACCTAATCCCTCCTATTCGAACTCACCACCGTACTCACCATCTTGGAATGCGTTTTGTTGCACTTCAGGTTTATACATTTTTTTTTTTTTTTGGTTTTTAGTTTCTACGTATGTTCAATATATGTTTACCTGCATACGTAAAGTTGCATGCATGCATGCACGTACAACAATTTGACTTATTCTTGGATCTCCTCTCTATTGTATTCTCTCTTTTTGGTTCCAATATGCCTTTCTGAATGTCTTCTTCTTTTCTTTTAATTTTCTCTATAAAGAATTTCACGTTTTTACCCCCTTTTACCTGGGGTTTGGAAAAGGGCCTCATCCTTTTGGGTGTAATGTGGGCAACTTGCCAGCTAATTAACATGAACACAAATGGTTAATTTCATGGCTCGAACCGTGACCTATAATTCATCATATATAAATAACTTTATTGTTGTTCCAAGGCTCCTGGTGTGTGACAATAGGTTAAAATTTCAAATTATAAGTTAAGTACCAAGATACTGCATAAGTTAATTTATATCGAGTTATTATAAAAGTACTACATGTTGCTAAGAGTTATGTAGTTAATGTTTATAAATAAATTAGTTTGTGGATATGGGGATTAGTTGCTATGCGTGTGATCATATGGTTCTATAGTTCTTCAATCATCAATTTTACCTTATGTTAATTGACATTTGAATGTCTACATATCTATTTTGGTGTATGTAGGTTCGTCGTCCATCAGGGCGTCCTCAGGGTATACTGAATATTGGTGTGGCGTTGCTCGATGGCTCGATGAGAAGTATGCCATTGTACAGACGAATGAGCACGTCAGCAGTTGGATATCGCGATTTAATGGAGGAAGACACACATCTTCTACGCAATAACGAGATCAAACAGAACAGCACCAACACCACCACCAACAACAATAACATCAGTAACACCAACGACGACGACAACAACAATGTTGCTACTTTAAAACCTATATTACGTCGGACAAAGAGTGAACGTAGCGAACGTGTCGCATTCGATGACATTTCCATGGGTAATAGTTCAATAGTTGCAATTCCCTCAAAAACAAAGGTTAAAGATCAAGACAAAGAGAGTTCAATACTTAGTATTTCATTTGAGCCTCCAACTCATATGATGAGAAAAAAGGGGAAAGCAAGTTCGGTTATTAGTGAAGCAGATCTAATAAAGGAGAAATCAAGAATAGAAGGTAAAAAAGGTAAGGCAAGTTCTGTTCTTAGTGATTCAATTGTGAGCAAAGGGTCATCTATTTATGATAGGCCCAATAATGAAAAGCCCAAGCCCAAACTCAAACTTATTGAGTTGGAAATGGGGCCCAAAGATGAGCCCACAAGTGGCCCACCAACAACTAAAGTTATTGATGAACAGTCTGTTACAAAGCCCATTATGAAGAATAGTGGAAATGAGTTTGGAGGCCCAAAAGGACCAATGCAGAATGGCAAGTTTGTGTATGGAGGCCCATTATCTGAATCAGAAATTGGGCCTTCAGCATCTGAATTGGCTGCTGCATTATTGGTTGATGAAAAGAGATATCCATTATTAGATGACAAAAAGAGCTCAGTGTTGGATGGTTGGAGCCTCGACGAGAGCACCGAGGGGCTCCGGTCCAAGCTCGAGAGGTGGAGGACCGAACTTCCGCCAGTATACGACCGAGGGACTGGCTCGAGCAGCTACCGTTCGACCGGGCGTCACGGGAGAAGGCGTTCGGATGGAGGGAGTAGCTTGTTTTCTTGCTTTGGTAATATTTGTGGGTATGAATGTCAATGCATTTGTGGGAAGCCTCAAAAGAGAAGTCATAACAACAAGTACAAAAGCCCATCAACTGCTAGCAGATCATGGCTTTGAAAGCCCAAGCCCAATTAGATTTTTCAGGCCCACTTGCAAGAAGAATGATATGTTGATGCTATTGAGGAATTAGGGGGTCATGTTGTTTAGGTCACTCTTTTCATTAATGATTATTATTTTAATGTTTCCAATGTTGTAAATTATTCTGCTATTTGGTTTTCTTTAGCAGAACTTCTCAAAATTATATACATTGTCATGTTGTTGATTGGTATGTCTTCTCCTGAAAAAAATTGATTTTATCATCTATTTTTTCATTTCCAATTTCTAAAAAATTTCCCATTCTTTGATAACAGGGAAGTTTCGCCATAAACCAATTGAGCTTATTGTACTGTTTACATCTATTCCTCTTCTACTTCTTCCTAACACTTCAAAGCAACTCTTAGGAGTAATTCTTTTTTATTTTTTTATATCGGGTATCTCATATATAGTTCCATAGATTAAGAAGCCTTAGAACATTCACTGCTAAAAAAACAGGAATAAGCGACGCACAAATTGTAATAGCTAAACTGCAAAATTTGTCGCTAATCTAATTTAGCAACAAGTTATCAATAAATTGAGTTAGCTACGGACAATTATCGATGGATTCACGACGAAATTCGTAGCTAACTTAATCTTTTTTAGTTATTCTTGGAGATTCCATATCATCCTAAGTTCCTAACTAGCTATTTGGTCTTGATCATTAGCATCAACAAGTAGCCAATAAATGACAGCACACAAACGAGTGAAATTAGCTGCTAAAGAGTTACTTCGACGTCCTATTATGAGGTCACATGTTGAAGGGGTTCAAAAAAACGTTAGGTGGGCTACAACTGAAAAGCAACAAGTATCACCAATAAATTGAAAGTTCAGGTAGTCAATCAATTGAACTAATAAGATTCCCAGAAAAAAAAGCTTTGAAATGCCTTACGGGCATTTTAATGTGCTTGTAAGTTATTAAAGATGATCCGCAAAGAGCAAGAAAAGAAGCATCACTATCTGAGAGCCGCCGCAAAAGCAAAGTTCAGAGAGTTTCGCTATATAATCGTGATCCCGTGATGTTTAATTTGAAAATTTTAATTTTTGATCCGTTTGGTATCACCGTTACTATATTTTACATACAAATTTATAGATTGACTATGAGGTTAATTTGGATCACTTTACATAATGCAACAACAAATTTGATCGTTTTTCCTTGTAAAGAAGTTTCATGTGTTGTGATTTTTCCGTTGTTAGTAAATCGTAATTTCATGTATTGTAAAGCTTCTGTTGTTAGTAGTACATACTCTCTCCTATTCAAAATAAGTATCCATTTATCCTTTAGCACACTCCTTAGGAAAATACCATTTTCTAGAAAAAATAGATATTTTGACTAAATTACTCTTAATTAAATACTACTGCAATTAATATAATTTCTTGATTATATAAAAGCTCACTAATCTAAATAGGAGTAAATTTGAAAGAAAATAACTAATTCTTGCTTGTATGTAAGTGAACACTTATTTTGCATCAAAATAAAAAAGGTTAAGTGAATACTTATTATAAATCGGAGGGAGTAATATATTTAGATCTGTTATAAAATAATACAAATTGAGAGTGAAACAAGAGAATTAGAGAGGAAGCTTAAGGAGTGATTTGCCATATTTTGATGGATCTCACTAAGGAGATAAAACCTTCTAATTTATAGGAAGAGAAATACTTGGTCATCAAGTAACTAGTTACATTCTAACTAGATTAGTCCATAATAACTACAGTTATTATCTAGTTACGTTGGTCTCCAACCAAACCTTGCTCTTCAAGTATAAATAAATATATATTTTACAATACATGCACATTCACTTATAATTTTATTTACAACAAGACCAATCTTATAAAAATAAAAATAAGAAAGTATTTTAACTCTAACTATTAATGATAAAAAAAAAATTGAATCATTTCGCAAAGTTTAGATTCAAACCCAGTGGCGGACCTAGTAAGAGCCCAGGGGTTCATCCGAACCCCCTTCAGCAAAAAATCGCACTGTATATACAAGGTGAAAATTATTTTTTATGTATATATAGTAGACGTTGAACCCCCTTAGCTTCTTCATTTATGACTTCTTTATATTTTTGAACTCCCTTGGCATAAATCTTGGCTCCGCCACTGTTCAAACCTATAGCTTTTCTATAAAAACGAATAAAGATTGATAGCCTGTTTGGTCAAACTTATTTTTTTCCAAAAGTACTTTTTTTTTCTTTTTTCAATAAGTGCTTATTCTAAAAAGATGAGGTGTTTGGTTAAGTTTTTGGGAGAAAATAAATATTTTTAGAGAGTAGCAGAAGCATTTTGTCAGAACCTAAAAAAAATAGATTTTGCGCATAAGCCTTTTTTGAATAGCAATTTTGAGAAAAATACACTTACCAGCACTTTTTAAAAGTTTGATCAAACACTAGTTGTTGTTTAAAAGTATTTTTTAAATTAATTAGTCAAACATAAATTGATTTTAGCCAAAAATATTTTTTTGAAAAATAATTTTAATATTTTTAAAATAAATTAATTTTGAAAGCTTGGCCAAATAGGGTATCGACAAAATTTAAATAAATAAAAGGAATAAAAATAGAGACAAAATTTCTAAAAAAGGACTAAAGAATCAACATTCTACCAAGTACACTACCACCTTAAGATCTTGTCATATTTGTGGGACCCGTAACCCAAAGCTCAACAATATTTACCTTCTTTAGCCGCCATTTATTTGGGCTATATATGCTACTTCCCCTTAACTCAATATCCAAAAAGCTAAGTTAATTTGTTTCAGTAATGGCATCTTCAGCTATTGCTTCAAGTTCTACACCTTTCATCAATAAGGTTTGTCTTTTTTTTTTTTTTTTGTATAAACTATTGAATTATGATACCCCTTTGTTGCAAAATCAAGGTTTTTTTTTTTTTTCGTTTTTAGTGAATTTATGATGACCCTTTTGCTGTAAAAATCAAGATTTATTGCGTTTTGAGGGAATTTATGATGACCCATTTGTTGATATTATGTTATTTGATGCAAAAATCAAACCTTTCTTGCATTTAAGGTTTGTCTTTTTTTTTTGCTGATTTTTTTTTATTTGATGTATAAACTAAAAATTATGATTTGTTGCAAAATCAAGGAATTTTTTTGACCTTTTTGTTGATATTATGATTATTTGCTGTAAAAATCAAGATTTATTGCGTTTTAAGGGAATTTATGCTGACCCTTTTGTTGATATTATGTTATTTGATGCAAAAATAAAAGATTTGTTGCATTTTGAGGGAATTTATGCTGACCTTTTTGTTGATATTATGTTATTTGATGCAAAAATCAAAGCTTTCTTGCATTTTGAGGAAATTTATGCTGATATTATGTTATTTGCTGCAAAAATAAAAGATTTCTTGCATTTGAGGGAATTTATGGTGACCTTTTTGCTGATATTATGTTATTTGCTGCAAAAATCAAAGATTTCTTGCATTTGAGGGAATTTATGGCGACCCTTTTGCTGATATTATGTTATTTGCTGCAAAAATCAAAGATTTCTTGCATTTTGAGGGAATTTATGACGACCCTTTTATTGATAATATGTTATTTGCTGCAAAAATGAAAGCTTTCTTGCAGTTTGAGGGAATTTATGGTGACCCTTTTGCTGATTTTCTCTTATTTGGTGGGAAAAAAAAAGATTTCTTGCATTTGAGGGAATTTATGGTGACCCTTTTTCTGATATTATGTTATTTATGAAAAAATATTATTGCTTCAAGTTTTACAGCTTTCATCAATAAGGTTTGTGTTTGTGTGTAAAAACTATTGAAAAAAGATGCCCCTTTGCTGCAAAATCAAGAATTTTTTTCGTTTTGAGTGAATTTACGCTGACCCTTTTGCCTATATTCTCTTCTTGGTGTTGTGTATGAAACTATAAATGATTGAATTGATGCCCCTTTGCTGCAAAATCAAGTTTTTTTTCCTTGTTTTGAGTGAATTTGTGCTGACCCTTTTGTTGATTTTCTTTTATTTGCTGCAAAAAATAAAAGATCTCTTGCATTTTGAGGGAATTTATGCTGACCCTCTTGCTGATTTATAAGCTATGCTTATAAACTAGTGAAATTAAGATGCCCCTTTGCTGCAAAAGTATGTTTTTTTCTCGGTCTTGAGTGAATTTACGCTAACCTTTTTGCTGATTATCTCTTATATGCTGCAAAAAAATCAAGATTTCTTCTGTTTTGAGTACCTTATTGATTTCTGCTTGCAAAAGTCAATAAGGTTTGTGTTTGTGTGTACAAACAATTGAATTAAGATGCCCCTTTTTTTTTTTTCCCCGTTTTGAGTGAATTTTCTCTTATATGCTGCAAAATAAAAGGATTTCTTGCGTTTTGATGGAATTTATGCTGACCCTTTTGCTGATTTTCTCTTATTTACTGCAAATATCAAGATTTCTTCTGTTTTGAGCAGATTTGCGCTGACCCGTTTGCTGATATTATGTCATTTTCACACAGAAAGATGTTGGTTTATCTTCTTTCTTTGTGTATAAATGATTGAATTGATGCCTCTTTGCTGCAAAATCAGATATTTATTTTCGTTTTGAGTGAATTTATTCTGACCCTTTTGCTAATTTTCTCTTCTTTTCACGCGTAATGATGTGGGTATATATTCTTTCTGTGTGTATTAACGATTGAATTGATGCTCCTTTGCTTCAAGTTCTACAACTTTCGTCAATAAGGTTTGTGTTTATACAGTGATTGAAACAAGAAGCCCCTTTGTGCAAGAATCAAGATTTTTTTTCCATTTTGAGTGAATTTACGCTGACCCTTTTGCTGGTTTTTTCTTAAAAGCTGCAAAAATCAAGATTTCTTCCCTTTCGAGTGAATTTACGCTGCCTTTTGCCGATATTGTTTTATTTGCCCGCAGAAAGATGTGGGTCTATCTGCTTTCTGTGTGTATAAACAATTGAACTGATGCCCCTTCGCTGAAGATCGAAGAATTTCTTATTTCTTTTTCTTCATTTTGAGTGAATTTACGCTGACCTTTTTGCTGATATCCTCTTCTTTTCGCACAGAAAGATGTGGGTCTATCTTCTTTCTGTGTGTATAAATGATTGAATTGATGCCCCTTTGCTGTAAAGTCAAGATTTTTTTTCCGTTTTGAGTGAATTTAAGCTGACCCTTTTGCTGATTTTCTATTATATGCTGCAAAAATCAAGATTTCTTCTGTTTTTTGAGATTTGGGCTGACCCTTTTGCTGATATAATTTTATTTGCCCGTAGAAAGATGTGGGTCTATCTGCTTTCTCTTCACAACCTTCATTTTCCGTTCAAACTGCTCGGAAAAGGGTTTCCAAGAAAATCGTTTCTGTGATGTCACCACAACAGACTGAGCGAAAACCTGCCACCACTGGATCAGTTTGTATTTCTGATTGTTTTGTGCTCTTTAATATTTTTAAAATTGGGTCGTTGATTTGGTGGATTTTGATTATTGGGGTTTGTTTGCATATGTATTTTTAGGTAAAGACTGGGATGACCATGACAGAGAAGATATTTGCTAAGGCTTCTGAGAAGCCTGAAGTGAGCCCTGGTGACAATGTTTGGGTAAATGTTGATGTTCTGATGACCCATGATGTCTGTGGGCCTGGCTCTATTGGAATTTTTAAGAAAGAGTTTGGGCAGAATGCTAAGGTATATGCTGCCAATAGAGTAATTTTTTTAGTGCAAATTGATTGTGTTGCAATTTTAGCAGAGTAATTTGATTTTGTTTCTATACTTGGAAACTGATTCTTAATTTGCTACTTTTCTTCATTACCTGGTTATGTAGCTCTACTATGCACAGACTAAAATTTTTTTTTTTTTTTTATTTGGTTGTCTGGTAATGGTGTTATGAAATGTGGAAATATGCAAATCAGTAAGTGAAATTATGTAAACTATGCCATTGTGATCTTTGTAGTTAGTTTTAGGTTCATTTGGTTTCCGGTGTAAGGGAAAATAATCCTAGGCATAAAATTCTGTGTATTTATAAGAATACATGTGTTAGCAATACCTAGAGATTAGAGTATCTACTAACAACAATGCTCTTAAACTAGGTAATACCTACATGATAATATCTGTATTATTATTCTTTTGGATAAGGATTATCTGTATATCATTCACTGAGTTACTATATCTGTATTGTTATTGACCGTAACAGTCCCTACATTATTATTCACCTTGTAGCATTCCCTGTATTATAATCCTTGCCTAAGTTGCTTGTACTCGGGAGCGGATCTAGAGGTCGGATCCTTCGTGATCTAAATTGTAAGATTCGGGAATACGGATCCAGGTATGGATACGGGTGCGGGGATTTGGCTAAAAATAATTGAAATACCTAAAAATAGAATTATAAAACCTAAATTATGAGATATTATGTGGAGAACTTGAGGAGAAAATATTGATCAAGAGGAGAATCCCAGAAGGAGATAAAAGGAAAAGGAGTGACATAGAAATTTCAATAGACAAGGTATTCCATTTTCTTCAAGTCCACCTTAGCTTTTGTTTTGATTATAGAAATCATTGGATCTGTCCGGAATTTCTCTGTCGATTTTGGTCAAAGTACCCAAAAACGGTTGACCAGATCGGGTACGGATCCCACACCCACACCCATGCCGAGTCGACACGGGCGCAGCACCAAAAGTGAAGAGTCCGAGTAACTTAGAATTCCTTGCATATAACTTTGGATTTATTTGAACTCGAGTTAGAATTAGTCTTTTGTTTTCCTTGAGGAGTTTGAAGTCTAATCTACTGGTATAAATGTTTCAAGTCTAACCTATTCTGGACATGTACTATATTTTTAAAAGTGCAATACTCTCCAATGATGACATGGTCAATATGTATAAATGGCTCTAGGGATTGCTTAATTTCTTTCTTTTCATGTTGTGCTTCTATACTAATTTCCTGTTATGAGTAAACATCACATTTTTATGAATTGGCATTGAGTTCTTACTTGATGTTTATTACTTATTATCAAAGCAGGTTCTTGTAAAAAAAATATTAACTAAGCAGGTTAACCCTTCTTGCTTTTAGCAAATGTATTGTAATTAATCCTGTATTTGCTTTGATTATTCAGCCATCTAGGCAGTTGGAGTAGAAAACTTCTTCTCCGTTTTTCTTTTTCATAAGGGAGTACAATATTTCCATAGATTATACTGAAATGAATAATTATCAATAGTATATCAGACTTCATGAATGTCATCTGTATGATAAAATTAAAGCCATGGATAGTAATTGGTGGTCAATGTCATTCGGCAAAAAAATGTAACTTAATGGGATTCTTTTTAAGTCTTTATGAACTAAAAACTATGTTTCTAATTTTATGAACTAAAAACTACGTTTCTCAGGCTAGAGCTTTTTTGTTGATTAGACGCATTTATTCGAATTATATATCTAATGGATGTTTCCTTATTTCAATATCATAGGTCTGGGATCGTGAAAAGCTTGTCATTATACCTGACCATTACATATTCACGACTGATGAACGAGCAAACCGTAACGTGGATATCTTGAGGGATTTCTGCACTGAACAAAATATTAAGTACTTCTATGACATTAAAGATCTGGGAAACTTCCGCGTATGGCTATTTCCTCTGAGAATAACTTATTACGTGCTCTGCTGAAGCTTTTACTTTGTTTGTCTGCTCTTAACAAATGAAAAACTAAATGCGTGATAACTATACAGGCTAATCCTGATTACAAGGGTGTTTGCCATGTTGCTCTTGCACAAGAAGGTCACTGCAGACCCGGAGAGGTTAATAATATTTGCCACCATCCACTCTGTCGAGATGTTTTAATATGTATTGTCATATGCTTAACCTTATGAAATCCTTATGTTTGTTCCCAGGTTTTGCTGGGTACAGATTCCCACACATGTACTGCTGGAGCTTTCGGGCAATTTGCCACTGGAATTGGAAATACTGATGCAGGTTTTGTGTTGGGTACTGGCAAGATTCTGCTCAAGGTATGTGATTCTTGCCTTTAAGGGATGCAGTTCTGGCTTGTGTTGTTTGATTTTATTGCCAACATGGTTCCTAATTAAATAACCAGAGGAGCTTTATCTACATTTTCTACTGTTGCATAGAGGTGTAACCCACTTTCTTTTTGTTGTCTCTTACCAAAGACTTGCCCTTTTTTTTCTTAAGACAAACAGATGACAGAGCTAAAAACTTAGAATAGTAAATGATAAGCTCATAAAGCATGTAATTGTGCTTGTTCTCCCTTGCAACTCACCAGATTAACGAGGACAAGTAATCATAACACTTTCTATTGCTTGAAGATTCAAAACAATCTACTTAAACGCGGTCCAATGCATGTAAAAGAGAAAAAACAATACGCATTAAAAAATGTATTAAAGAAACAAGGTATATACTTTATCATTTCCTATTTGAATTGAAGGATGAACAAGAACTGACTGTCACATTTGTCTCTTGTAAATTTTCAACTTTCATAGTTTTCTCTTTCTGCTAATGTACGTCATCTGTGAAATTTTACATCTGTACGCTGCAGGTGCCTCCAACTCTGAGATTTGTAATGGATGGTGAGATGCCCGATTACTTGCTTGCTAAGGACTTGATTTTGCAAGTAAGTTTTGTTGGATGCTCTATACTTCATTTTTGTGTGCTGTTTTATGTGAATAAAGCTAGCAGTAAGTGATTTGTTATGTCTCTTGTTCTACTTCTCTACAGCGTTGTTGGATTGATAAAAATTCAAAGTTCAAATTCTTGTCCTTTGCTTAAAAAATTGCAGATTATTGGTGAAATTTCTGTGGCTGGTGCTACTTATAAAGCAATGGAGTTTGTTGGCTCGACCGTTGAAAGTTTGACGGTAAGTTTTGTTTTAATATTGTTGATGGGAGTAAGCAGGTTAGATCTGTAAGTAATTATGGCTCTTATTGTTTTAATAGATGGAAGAAAGAATGACATTATGCAACATGGTTGTTGAAGCTGGTGGAAAGAACGGTATCATCCCAGCTGATAAAACAACATATGACTATCTCGAGGTAAGTGGGGAATCTGGGGACACGACTTCACCTCTTTAAATTTTTCCACCTCCCTTGAGCTTAATATCATCTGAGACATGCTGCCAAAAAGATCTTATAACTTTACATTCATGGGTACTGAATTGAAGAACCACTATTCAGCTGATGGATTTTTGTTTTCTGTTGTCACAGGGCAGGACTTCTGTGCCCTATGAACCTGTTTATAGTGATGGAGGAGCCAGGTATTTAACACCATAGAACATTGTTGCGACATCACCAATTGATTGCATGTTATTCTAGTGTGCTTTTGTCTCATGTTACCTAAAAGAATAAAGACTGAGCAAGTGTTGTCCTAATGAACTGGTGGATGGTTTAGTATAACATTCATTCCTGACCGCCGCTGCTTGCTTAAGATTAAAAGCTAGTAGTGAGACTTATATTCTGCCGCTTTCTAGTTTCTGTGGACAAATGTTTTAATGGCCGTGGAATGTTTGTTTGGATATAGCTAACACCAGAAGGGTCCGAGCTTGGTATATTTTCAAAAATCTTTGGGATATAGAGTCTTTTAGTAAAGCAGTAGCCCTCTTTCATGAAATCAATTTATTCTATTTCCAACGACATTGTAGGATTTTGTTTATTTGATGCCACTCTTTCATAAGGTTGTACACTTGTAGTCATCTTCCATATAACCTTCTTCTGTTCTTTTGTCTCACCAAAGAGTACTAGGATAACATCTGTATTCAAATTGCCATGACTTTAACATTTACACGTTGTTTTTGGTATATCCAGATATCTTAAGGAGTACAGATTCGATGTTTCCAAGTTGGAGCCCTTAGTGGCTAAGGTTGGTTATGTTCTAGCCTTCTCTCTTTGGGGGGTTCATCAATGGTGTTAACTGTGTTCGGTTGTGTGGATATAATTTATAAGGTTGGCAAAATTCTATGTTGCCTGGACTCCCTAAAAATGCCATCGGGTGCGTGTTGGATAGTTCAAGAGTACTGCATAATTGGAGGATCTGACACGGGTGCGGCAGTGTGTTTGGAGAGTCCAAGAAACATAGGCAAATATTGTACTTAAATTCTATGTTATCAAAAGATCAAGAACACTAGTACAGCGCTCTTTGCTGTGCTTTAAGCTAGTCTCTTGTTGTTTATTACTCTGGTTGTATTTTCTCTGGTGATGGATTTTAACTCATATTGAGTACTGCCTGTTCCAAATGTTCTAAATCTTCTGTGCATTGTGCAGCCTCATTCTCCTGATAATCGTGCTTTGGCAAGAGAATGCAAAGATGTTAAAATCGACAGAGTATATATCGGATCTTGTACTGGGGGAAAAACAGAGGACTTCATGGCTGCTGCAAAAGTTTTTCTAGCTTCTGTAAGATGTTACTCCAATTTTCTATTTTTAACCATGTAGTTGTTGATTTGGTGCACTCTGCAAAATACTGCTGCTATTGTGATCGACAGATATTTGCACTATTTTTACCCTCGCACTTCTCATAAATTAGGAGAAAACAGCCTATTTCTAATCAACCATTAGGGTTGATTGTGGAAAAATAGTCAAACATCCAACAACTCATCCCAATCCACTCAATTTTTGTCAGTTAGTGACTGATTTCCACATTAGGCCACTTGTCTTTTCTGCAAGTCTATGTTCTTTAGATTTGTTCTTGTCCTATATTGGCTGATTACTAGATATGTATGCAGTGTTGCTTCACCATGTTTCACAACTATCTGACACTATTCTGCTTACTTTCTCGCTTCTTTTTGTGGCAATTTTAGCTCTTTTATTTCTTCTCCCATTCCCGCAGGGAGAGGAAGAAGGGGAGCCTTCCTTTTGTGGCAAGGTTTTGGAAACAGCCTCTTTTTATTTCTTCTCCCATTCCTGCAGGGAGAGGAAATACCTAACATTTTTCATGATTAAGTCCTTATTTTTCTCATGTTTTCCATGTAATAAGACTCGGGATCCCTGTTTTAGATCTTATGTTATGTTCTTCAATTGACTCTAGATGTCCGATGCTTTATTTCCTTTTTAGATAACTTAAAAAATGGAACGTTCGAGTTCTGCAATCTACTTCCAATTAAGCAGGATATGTTAGGTCTTTCAGGGTTTAAACAAATAACCTTGTCTTATGCAGGGAAAGAAGGTAAAGGTTCCAACTTTTCTTGTTCCTGCTACGCAAAAGGTTCGTAATCTTATTTTTCGTCCTGCTACTATTTTGGTACCTTAGCTGCAACATCACTGCAGAAATACCATATGATGTAAATATTTGAAACTGTTTCAGGTATGGATGGATGTATATAGCCTCCCAGTTCCAGGATCCGGCGGCAAAACATGTTCCCAGATTTTTGAGGAGGCAGGTTGCGATACACCTGCAAGTCCTAGTTGTGGTGCTTGTTTGGGTGGCCCTAAAGATACCTATGCACGCATGAATGAGGCTCAGGCAAGTCGTTACTTGTGAATAGTTTTTCTTACTAATTATAAAGTGACTTTTTTGTAGTCGAAATAAAGTGATTTTTTTCATCAATATATATCTGGGCTAGCTTGGCCCATAGAGTAAGTCATACTGATCGGCAGGAAGTCAGCTGACTTGACCAGCCGATCAATAATCACCCAAATAGCGGAATGAGTAAAGAATCAAGCTACAAGTATCGATCTATACGAAACACACTGGTCTTTTTTCTTTCTTTCGGTTCATTGATAATAGAAAAGACCTACTCTTGACTTGCCATTAATATGCTACTGTGTTACGTGTATGCGGCTCTTGAGTAAACGTCATTGGTTTGTCTGTGACAAATAGTATATGTCATAGTGGAATTTCAAGTAGTAATTTCAATGTTATGCCACCTAGTTGAAAATATGCATTTGAAAGTTGATGTATTCTTATCGTAAACTTTATGTAGAACAGTTATAAATGAAGAGAACTTCAGAAGTAATTATGTGAAACACAGATTTGTCTCTTCCTGTGATTAAGCCTTTCTTAGAAACATACCTCCTGCATCAAGTAGAAACCCATACAAGCTCTTGCTATTCTTTTCCAGATAAGGTAATCGCTTGCTATTCTGGACTATCGGTCTATGTGCTATATATCATGATGCTAGCTATAGCTGTCGATTATTTGTATGCATGCACCTCTAAAGCTTAAACTTACTATGTGGTTTGCAAAATCTGGAGACAAGCAAGTAGGCAGTTGTTTGGTCGATTGGTTCAATGTATGGTGAACGAGGAATAACATTTACGTGCATATTTTCGGCTCACCGTAGCATGAATTGAGATTATTTGTAGGTTTACCCTTATTCCAGATTAATTGACCTGGTTTTAGTGAAGGACTTACATTATTACATAACTTAAATTAGCTTCCTTAAGTGTATGATGCTGGATCTTTTAGGTGCATTAATCTTGCTGTAGAGAATCCTTTGAGAAAAATTCAACCAAGAGGTCAAATTTTGTCATCGTGATGTAGTTCGTTACCTCATTCTACGAATGGTGGTTTGTTTTGCAGGTCTGTGTATCAACCACGAATAGGAACTTCCCTGGTCGAATGGGACACAAGGAAGGCCAGATTTATCTTGCGTCCCCGTATACAGCTGCGGCATCAGCATTGACCGGTTATGTCACTGATCCCCGAGAGTTTTTGCAGTGAAATGCTGAATGACCTCATTTTAGGAGTTGGGAGTATGTTGTACACTAACAGATGAGTGAGGTTTAAGCTCTTAATGCTTATATATTTTCTGAAAAGAGCCGCGGGCGATGTGTTTTCTTTGAAATGCATAGCTCTTAGTCCTTTTTATCTCAAGATTCTTTGTTGTATTATTGGAGTCTTATGGTTAATGCATTGAAATAAACATTTGCTTCAGCAAGTAATCCTGGTTCATGTTTCACTGAAATCTCAAGGGATGATTTTGTTTGCTTCCTTTCATGTGAATGAAGACACACAAATCACAATCAACAAAGGAACTGTTTTACTTTAAATATCAGAAAGCCTCATGGGAGTAGACACTTAATAAAATAGACAGCAAGGTGAAATTTTCGCTTTGAAGCAACTGTTTAGCGATTGATGCTTCCTTCCTTTTTTTTTTTTTAATTTTTTTTTTTATATATATTTCTCTCGCAACTTAAAGACCTTTTAGACCCCGGTCTAGAATTTTGTTTGATCAAACGTACAATCTTAAGAGAAAATATTGGACAATGGTCTAAATTTTTGTAAGTTATTGCAAATGTTAGACGATAACCTTATATTTTGTTTGTAAGCTTGAACAATATGTGAACAAATATTAGGTTTGAGTCTAACATTGTCCGGAGTGATAATTTTTAAGGGCCTATATGTTTGCCACTTTTAAAAAATATGGACAAAATTTAAATGGTGGTTTGGTTGGATAGTGAAGTAGAAAAAAATTCCGGTAGATTAAGATTAAAATTCTAGTAGAAACAAAAAAAATGGCTGGGATCTTTTCCCATTGTCTGCAGTTTGAAGTTTGAACATACTTCATATGTCCCAATTTATGTGGCAAATTTTTCTTTTTAGTAGGTCTTAAAAAGAATGTCACATTTTTATATTACGAAATAATTTAACTTTATGAGATGATTTACATCTACATAAATATTTTAGGCTTATTTTGGATCACAAATTTTAAAAGTCTTATTTTCTTTTTGAAACTCCATGCTATGTCAAATGATGCTGCAGAAATTGAGACGGATGGAGCACAGGAGCTGGTATTAAAACTATTTCAAGAAGCATAAAGACATCAAGTGGTCGTGCCGGAGTGGTTATCGGGCATGACTAGAAATCATGTGGGCTTTGCCCGCGCAGGTTCGAATCCTGCCGACCACGTCATATTTTACTAATAATTTTAATCAAAAGCAAAGTATTAGGTATGTACTATTTATTTTTGTAAGGCTAACCAAACATTGTCATTATCTTATGCCAATTTTTAGCACTTCAATAGTGGCTCTTACGTTTTATAGGAGTGATTTGGCGTAGAAAATATACATGACTTGTACTGCAATACATTTTATTTGTAGTAGCATAATACTGAGATGAGTTCAGCGCAAATTCACATAGCCAACTCAACTTCTTATGGACTGAGACGTAGTTGTTGTTGTCACACCAACAACCACTTAGGAACAGGATGAGTGACAATGAAAAACTCCCTCATCTGCCGCAATTTGGATACGAGTAGCTCCGCCACTGACATTTGACGAGCAAAAGAACCAGTGAGGATGTCTTAGGATACAAATGCTAAGTTTAATTTGTAAACTCTGCTGAATGAACTGATCAAGAGCCTGCAACTAGCAAGTTCCCAGATAGGCACCAATTAATGCATTTGTGCTATATATCAGAAGAGAACTATCTGCCAGCATCCAACTACATGGGCTAGAAGCACATCTGTGAAAACTTCTCAAATGTGGCTTTCATTTTTGCACTTTCAATGAGCAACTATAGGCAATCCATACGGCAGAGTGAGAATGTGTTGGTTCATAGTGCTACATTTAATTTGTCAACTTTGTAGCAAAAAGTGAAGTAATCAAGTTACCTGGGGAGACGCTATAAATGCATTCTGCTATGAACTACAAAAATCATATGTACAGCTAAAGATTCATGCCACCTGAAATCTATATCTGAACTTAGGAAATGTTATAAAAGACACGTGATATTATAAGAAAAAATAGAGAGTAGAACATAGTTGCAGTCCTTATAAGCAGCACATTCGCAGGCATCAAGCATGAAAGTCTGAAGCAATTGACCGTAGTAACAGCACCTCACTCTATTCGAGCTGCATATATTTTGACTTCACCTTCAAATTTTTTCATTACCTAGACATATGTGGACATGATACCATTGCACGAATCAATGTTCACAGATTCTAAAAGATACTAGTATTACTTAAGCTCCTTTCACCCAAATACCTGTGGTGTTTCGTCGAGACTCGTAATTCTCAGACAATATGCAAATAAATAAGCAGGTCACATATAAAATATAAGAATAAAAGAGATATGCACAGCAATATCAAAACTAAATCTTTCTTAAGCCATTGTATATCACTGACAAAATTCACTGAGAACAGAAAATGTTCAGCTCATACCGAAAAACCACCAACTGTATTTGATACATCATACAAAAGTAAAATGTCAGTCAAATGACCTACTTATTCTTAGTGGTCTTCTTCTTGGAACCTGAGTTAGCAGACAGTGGTTTGGGATGCTTTTCAGCTTCACTTGGGTCCAACCACTTGAGAGGATGACGATTATAGACAGGCCAGTTAGGGATGGTGACAAGGGCAGTAAAGACAACACCACCAGCGTATGTTAACAACATAGTTTGAAACGAGCCCAAGACATAGCCTGTGATGAATGCTACTACCGCGAAGCTCACAAGCAGTATCTGCATCAACTGTTCCACTAGCTTTTGTCCTTGCCAATCCATCTACAATAGACGGCAGAGAAACAAATGAAAAAAATGCACATCATCACCAAACAGGAACAATAGAAGTCCTATTGATACTTAGTCAATCAATCCAATCAACTACCCATTAGTCCCAACTGACAAATAGTTGGGATCAGTTATATAAATCTTTCGGGCCATTTCAGTGATATCACTCCAAATTAGATAATTTGCTTTCTAACTAGATTACAAAAGGGACTCTTGGCAAACATAGGACATAACGTAAGTACAACAACAACTAAGCCTTAATTAAACTAGTTGGTATCACTTTTACAGTTCTTTTGCTTCAATTATGCCTTAATCCTCTTTCTACGTGATGAAAACGACAGCTCAATCTTCCTATTTTCAGCTCCAAAGAGAGCCAATAATTTTTGTAACAAAAACTTAATACGACAAATTATACCAACGGACAAATCACAAAAAACCTCTATCTCACTATGTATACGTAAATCTTCAATGTTATGAAAAATATATGTACTATGTCTTAGTCTGTTTCTCCTACATAACGAGAAATTATTGGAACTCGAACCTATGCAATATACAAATGGCCCGAGTGTTTGCCGAGTATACAAATGTATACCAATATACAAATCTAAAACTACCTGTATATCACTATGATTATGTAAATCTCTCATGAAATATATATATTTTTTTTCTTTATTCATTTCCTCAACACTATATTGCTCAAATCCTCCTAAAAATGGCCCGAGCGTTTGCCGAATCCTCCAAAAGTTTTTTTTTTTTTTTGAGGATCCGAGCAATAAAACTTAGGACCTGTTTGGCCATGAAAATTATTCACTTTTTTACGGAATTTTTTTCTTCACGTTATTTGAAAATCAGCATTTGTCCATGAAAATCCTGTTTTCAAAAAAAAACAACTAAATATTATTTGCAAAAACTATAACCAAACCAACTTCAAAAATTCCAAATAAAAAGCTCTTACAATTAACTCAAAAAAAAAAAATAATAAATCTTCATTTTCATCAATTACCCCTCAAAAATAAATAAATTAGTATATCCAAAACTATACAAACAACAATTAATTAGATCTGAATATTTAGATCAGCAAGAGGTGTGATAAAATAAAACCTAATTTTTTTTTTATTTTTTTAGTGTACAGTGATTAATTTTTTTAATTAAATTTTAGAAAAACAAAATTGAAAAGAAAAAAAAAGGGAGCATTTGATAAAACTCACCGGCGGCGATTGAAGAAGGAGATAACAGGCGGGTATAGAGAGAGAGAGAGACAACTAGAAAGTTTTTAATGTAAAGAAAATAGGGGTAACTCAATTATGGTCAATATATTAGACAAGGGAGAGGGGTCAAAAATATCTACTTTATTTTCGGAAAGATATCAAATATGTCGTTAAAGCATCGAAAATCTTATTTATTTCATTCATTAATAGTTTAGCTATTTATTGTCGATGAACTATCGAAAATGGTTTATTTATGTCACCGATCAATAGTTTGGCTCATTTATGTCATTCTCCGTTATCAGAATAATTTATCAATATCATTTTTTATTAACACCAATTTTATAATACCAGATATGACACGTGGCCTCTAACTAGATTATGGTTGTAATTGGGTGGATGTATGAGTCGGATTTTTTAATTAATTTGAGATTTAAAATTTGGCTGATTTAATTAAATGACGTTGACCTCTAATTTGAAGGTCCGTATGTCATTATAAAATATTATAAAACATGTGTTAATGAAAAATGGCATGGATGAGTTATTTTGGTAGCGATGGCATAAATAAATGAGCATAAATGGTGTAAATGAAACTATTGATCGGTAAATTATTGATAAATGAGTCATTAAAACAATTTGATGCATATTTGAGCCTTTTTCATTGTTTTAATGGCTAAAAATATCTTCCAAACTAATTTTTGGTCATTTATAGCTCCTGCAGTTATGAAAGTTAACAAATATATCCCAAATAACACCATTGATTTCAGTTGATTAATATGGGAATGAGTTATTTTTTATGAAATCGGGTTATTTGAATTAATTTGAGAATTACCGTCAAATGAAGAATATATTTGCTAACGTTGATAACAGCAGGGCCATAAATGACCCAAAATTTCGGAGGATATTTTTATCCATTAAAATAAGGATATTTTTTACCCTTTTCCCGTTAGAGAAAGTAAATTATGTTAGAAAATGTTCAAAATTCAATCCCACAAAATGCAAGCAATTAATTTGCCACCAACATTGTCTTTAATCTTTATTCCTTTTGGGGTAGTTTGATTTGAGTTGAAAAATAATTAACCTCAACACAAAGTTTCACTTAAAATAATACAATGTTTCATTTCTGTAGCAACCCCATTAAATTATACGAAAATTTATGTATTATTTTATGTAAACTAAAATATGAATAAGAGTATGTATAGTAACACATATATTAAATTACTTAAAGACAAAAATGTACTTTTATAGTAGAGTTTAATTTATGTATATCATTTTCGTTATTAATTATGTGAGACTTTTTTCTTTTCAATCGGTCCGAGAAAAAATGACATTTTTTTTTATAGAAACAATTTAAATTTTAGACTTCTCATTTTTCCCTTAATGATATTATTTATAGCCACAAAAATATATGTGACTTATTCTAGATCATAAATTTCAAAAAACTTGAACTCTGAGCTTAGTCAAACACTTTCCCATAAAATTGAGACGTATAGAGTAATAACTACCGCAAAACAATATATTATCATTGAACACCGCATATTATAATCACTTTATTATTAAAAACCGCATAAATAATTGGTCCTTACACAAGCATTTCAACAAGCGAAGAAAAACATCATCAAACACTTGATCAGAGTTTTAAAAGGTAGTTTCAGGATTCGTCGCGGGACGGAACACTGACAAAATGCTCGGGGGCTAGCGTGCAGGGCTTAGTTCCTGTGAGGCTTACGCCCTAAGCGCCCGACTGTATGCCCTAAATATGCTAAACGCCCAACGCTCGCTGCTCGCCTTACAGTTCTTACACAAATTATATGTTTTCCTTAATTAAAATCGTTGACCCTTATAATTCTTCAATAAATGAATGATATTTAATAGTTTTTCATCTTCTATAGAAATAAGAAGATTGGCTGTAATCCAAATAACAAGTCGTAGTATTACATATTTACTATGTGAGAACATAGTGAGGGTCACTTAATATTTCAGAATAGCTTTTATTTCATTGTTTTATTTATACTTGTAAAATTATATTTATATATAATCAAGTTGTAAATTGCGTATAATGAATTGTTTTGATTAGTTTTTTGTGAGGATCAAACACACACACACATATATATATGTATATATATACGCACTTCATTTGTTTATAGTTTTCTTTTATTTCTTTTAATGTAATTTATCTATTTAAAAATATTTATCGTAATTATATTATTTTATAAAATACTAAAAATTAAATATCCATGGCCCCCACCTTTTAAAAACACTGCACTTGATATCCAAAGGAAGAACCCGATGAACAATTAGGGGTTCATTTTCTACCCAAATGGACAGGTAAACTTAGTGAAGACACTTACGCGAAGCACACCTACATTAATTTAAACTTATTTCTAAACCAAACAACACGTTGGTTGTGTTTGGTATGGAGGAAAATATTTTTCGAAAAATATTTTTCAATTTTGTTGTTTTTTGGAAAACATTTTTTTATAAAAAATAAGTTTAAAAATGGGGAAAATTTTAACACCGTATCAAAAGGGAAAACAAGTCCACAAATGGCATTTCAACAACCACCCAACCCCCCTCCACCCCACACCCCTTCAAAATAATTTTTTTTCACACCCCACCCCTCTCAAAATATTATTTTTTTCCTTAAAAAAAGTTTTAATTTTTTTTTTTTGATTTTTTATGCAATTATCCCACCCTAATTTGGTGGGCATAGGTTTGTAATTTAAAAACTTGGCTACGCAAATATAATTTTGGTTTCTAAAAATATTATACCATTATTGAAATTAATTTCAGTATGGTTCGATATTTTAAAGTTCGATTTCGGTATATTACGGTACGGTAAATCGGTACCATAATTTGTCCAATTAGGGGTTCATTTACATATACTCATATCGATGGAGAACTATGAAGTTACTTAAGAACCACGTCTCAATTATTATGTACAAAACACCTTACACATGTAAAAATATTCAAAAGAAAGTACACGTTAGGTGTGTTCGGTATGGAGGTAAATCAATTTTACAAAAAAGACATTTAAATCAAGGTAGAGTAGTCACGTTTGGTCAAAATTTTAAACAATTAGTTTTCTAATAATACTAGTTTATATAAATGTTAGTATTATAATACTAAGATATATGAATTGTATATGTAATTATATACTTCGGTCTGATATTCGGTATTTTCTTTATGAATATCGAATCCCTCCACCGAATACCAATTTTTTTTTTTTTTAAAAATGCATACCAAATACCATAATACCAAAATTGCGGTATAAAAAATTTCTATTTCTGGAAAAAAAGTTTTAATTTTTTTTTTTTTTTGGTTTTTAGACCATCCACCCTACCCCACCCCACCACCCCCTCCAAAATAATAATCATTTTTTTTTCTAAAAAAGTTTTGAAAAGATTTTTTTTTTCTGCGATACCCCCACCCCCTCCAAGAAAATTATTTTTAAAAAAATGGTTTTGAAAAGTTTTCTTTTTTGATTTTCTCCACCCACCGCCCCCTCCCCCTGCTCGCTCACCCCCTACCCCTCCTGAATTTTGTACTTCATATTTAATTTACCTTTATAAAAAAATTATAAAAGTTTGTGTGGTTAAATTTGGTGTGGGGTGGGTGGGGCGTAGGGGTGGGTAAGAAATTTTTTCTCATTTTTATAATTTTTTATAAAAGTAAAATAAAATATATGAAATAGAAAATTTGGAGGGGGGTAGGGGGTGAGCGGGAGGGTTGGATGGAGCGTTGGTGGGTGGTGGTGTGGGGTTGGGGTGGGTGAAGATGAAGTGCGTTCGAGGGTGGTGGTTGGGGGGGGTGGGGTGTGTGGGGTGGTAGGTGCTTGGGGTGGGTGTGGGGGTTGGTGTGGTGTGGGGTGGTGGCATTGTGGTGTGGGTTGGTGGGGCTTGGGTGTGTATTTTTCGAAAAATATAATGTTTTATACCTACCAACCGAACATGAAAAATAAGCAAGAAATCCACTTATTTTTTTCTACCCAACCGAACATGAGAAAATAAGTATAAATTCACTTATTTTCCAATAACACATTTTTGTGGAAAACATTTTCCTGCATACCGAACACACGTTTTATTTTTATTTTCTTCGTCTATTATGTAATTGGGCAACTTAATTGTCTTCACGAGTATAGCTAACAAGATGTACCTCATTACTAATATACTAGAAGAATTTACACGAAATTTATGTATTAGTGCATTTTATTAGATGTAATAATATACTACTAAGAATACTTATATTAGTACACGTTGTATAGGGCAAAATCCGTAGACACCACGGGATGAATCAGAGGATGACACGTGACAATGGTGATAGATCAGATTAGAGTGAACAAACGAGTGGCTCCGGGAAAGCATAATGATGCTCCGGAGGAGTAACTTGGCAGCCGCTTCCGGAGATAGAAATTAGAAGAGGTCCGAAGAAGCATGCCAACTCACTATTCAAATGTCATTCAATGTGCAGCCATTGCAAGAAACCCTAATTAAGTCTTCCTCCAGTCTTAAATGTGCATTATTGCCCTTCATTACCATTCATTGTCATAACATTAAATCCCTTTATTACCTTTAACATTAATATGGGTAATGAAAAGGGCATGATTTGTGGATCATACACCCCATAGCTCTAATATAAATAGATGTGCTCATCTCATTGTAAACATCATCTGAAACATTATACAACAATACATAGTATTCATATTATTCTTAGCATTTGCTCTTTCTTGCTTAATTTGTGGTGTTTATAGTGATTCACCACGCGGAGGCTTTAGCTCAAAGCCTCTCCAAGGCCCACGCTACGCAACTAATTATGCTTTACTTTCATTTGTCTAGTTAATTATTACTTGCTATTTCATAATTTTAATTACATTGATCTACGTGTCCTTGACTACGTACACAAATTCAACTGTAACGATTTTCCGTGTAAACACACGTGGATAAGTGTCCTTAAATACTAAAGTACCTTTAAAGTAGTGCAGTTCTTGCATAACAAATCCAGCATATTATGTATCGTAGTATAACAATTCATATAGTACTAGCACGATATATTAATTATAATGTTTTATTCATAGTATAACAGCGGTGGAGCTAAACTTTTCACTAATGAGATTCAAAATATAACGAAATAAGCATAAGAAGAAGCTAATGGATTAATTCAACATCTACTATATATATACATAAAAATAATTTTGATTATATATATATAGTGTAATTTTTCTTTTGAAAACAACCTCTCTACCTCCTCAAGGTAGGGGTAAGGTGCAGTACACTCTTTCTTTCGGACCCACTTTGTGAGATTCTGTTGAGATATGTTGTTGTTGTTGTTATTGTTATATATAGTGTAATTTAATTTCTTACAAAAAAGATTCTGATTAATCTCTTACAATACCTTAGCTCCACCTTTGTACATTAACAATTTCTATATTATATTTTTTATTTATTTAACCATTCGGTGTTTAAAATTTATCATTTGACTAATCTAGATTCATGTCATAAGAAAACTCATTAATGGGATTTTAGTGCTCCAAGCTAAGATTAAACACAATACTTTTGTTATATAAAGATAATTTTTTTTTTTTGTTTTGTTATTCCAGTACATCTCTTAGTGATTCAATAGCTATTTTATAATTCCTGCATGGCTAGCCCTTAATAAACGACCCCTTAAATGATGAAACGTTAGGGATGAAATCAAATTTAAGGCCCCTAACATCAAGAACATTTGTGGAATTTTCTCTAAAACTACTAGCGCAATTGTTAAAGATCCAATATTGAAAAATTCTCAGAGAAAGAAGAGAAAAAAAGAGATGGTCGATATTTTATCCAATGTCAACGTTATATTACTCACCAAGATGTTTAATGGAAATGATTTTATCCAATTTTATTCTTTTCCTAAATTTTGGTACATCACAACATTTTTTAATAATTGAGAAATTTTTAAGGGTAAATAACGCACCATTCGAAACTCAATGGATAATGAACCACTCGCCTATATTTCTTCATTGAAGTATGAAATTTTTATGTACGACAGAATTCGAACTCATAATGTGCAACTCACATTTCACATGCTAGCTAGAATGCTCCTCTTTGTTTCCTTTTTCTTTTCTTTTTACTTCGATGTCTTCTGCATTTGATCCAAAATCTTGGATCACTCCATGATTTATTATAAATTAATTAACCTCTCATTGAAATATGGAAATTAGTACTCTTGGTTTCAGTAAACATTTAGATCATAATAAATTTCCTCCAATTGCTTGGAATCTCGTCTATCAGTTTAATTAATTAAAAAATAGATAATGGTCAAAAAACACCTAAATTATCCTCTCTTTTTTTCAAGTTGAGGTGTGTTTTAATACATGTGTTAGATGGAGTTTTTTCTTAGAACTATATCACCATTGGGTAGAAAAAGGGAACGACGGGTAGTTAAGGTGTATCTTAATACATAAATGGTGATAGTTCAAAAAGGAAAAGAGAACAACTGATAGTTGAGAGGGGAAAAAGCGATAGTTCAGAAAAAGAAAAGGACAAAAGACCAAATTAGGATGTGTTTTCTTTATTTTAAATAAATGATACATTGACTGATTGTTTCTTCAGATCGTATCACGAAAAATATTCCATGCTGCTTCAGTTTCAATATCTACTGACAAAATTCAAATTTGCAATTATCATAGCCTGGAAAAAAGAGGAAACAAAACATTGAAAATTACATAACTTATAAATTATAATCCAAAATCAAAAAATGAACGTATAACGATATTTATAACTCATCAAAAAAACAAGAAAATATTTACTTGGGTCAGTAACAACAATAACGCCAGTTTTGCCAAAGTCACAATTCCAATAATTTCTCCCTGAATTCTGATAATAAATGTTCATGGCCACTGATGCATGGTTCATGAAAGTATCAGGGTTACAACAAGATCCACCATCATAAATTAAAGAACAATCCATTTTCTGTTCATTACAGACATAATGAATATTCCTTTGAAGTTCCTCATCTGAAGCTGAGGGTCTTGCAATGCACCAAGATCCCTATAAAATTTATTATAAAAAGTTTAATATTCTTTCTGAGAAAATAAATCAGAGTGTGTTGTTAAAACGGTCACTTAACTACTCAAAGTAGGTGAACAAAAGAACAAAAACAAAGTCACCTTTAGTTCTTTGTATCAGAAAAGTCACTTATCTTTTGATATTACAATCAAATGATTACTCAACCCGAACGTGATACATCCGGTCAATTTTTATGATGTGGCATTTGAGTAAAATAGCAAAAAGATAAATGAATTTCTGATAGAAAAGAAAGAAAATCGATTTTGTTCACCAATTTTAATTTCAATAAGTTTTTCAATAACTGTTTAAGGAATGAACTCAATAAATCAACATAATTTGTAAAAGAAAAGAGGATTTTTTTTTTTGAGTCAGAAGTTTAACCTGTCCTGGTGCTTGTGCATTTGCAAGGTTTAGGATTCCACCTGCAGTTAAAAGAAAAGAAAAATTAACAATTGAAGATAATTAAGCTACTTTTTTATTTTTATTTTTCATATTCTAGAAGTTAATGGAAAAAATAAAAAAGTTGAATTGGTGGTATGGAATAATCACAAAAAAGGGGGGTCAAGAAAAGAAACAAGTATGACCTTATTTTAAAAAAAAGTTCACTTTGGTGTCCGGTACCTGTTTTGAGTAGAATTAATTCACATCCGTGCCAGAATTAGTTGAATTTAAGTAATTAGCTTAAATCGAGGGACTTGGACAACGAAAATTCATACGATCGATGTGTACCTAGTTGTTTGGTTGAAGTGATCACAAGTCTAAAATCTTTTGAAGTTCCTAAAATCAAGAATCTTATGTGAAAACAAATTAAAGGACAACACAACAACCACAATTCAACAACAAACCAAGTGTAATCCTATAAGTGGAGTCTGGTAATAGGACAACACACAAATTAATTTTAAAGTGAAATATACTCAATACAAGCTAAAATGAAATAAAAATAAAAAGTAGATCGAAAAGAAAAGGAAAGGTACCTGAGTTGATGATTGAAAGCAGAAGAGAAAGGATGAGAATGGGATCAAGAACTCGAAATGAGTGAGCCATAGATGTTCTAAACTAAAGTTATGAGGTAAAATAGAAGGGTATAATATAATCAAAAACTTAACACCTACATGGAGTTGAGTGAAGAATCTCTTTATATTTATAGAGGGTCCAAACCCCACATAAATTTCATGCAAAACCTTGTCATATATATAGACCAGGAATTATTTTTTATTCGCGTCGGTATTTACACTAAATCATATTAATTTATCATGATTAAAAAAAAAATTAAAAGTAATGTGTATTGATTGGCTGTAGTTTAGTGATAAGAGTGTACTTGAAGACATGTTTCATGATAAGCAGGAAGGTAGTGTTCAGCATTTGGTCAAATCCAGTAGTTATGTCACAAAACCCATATTTGTCTTATAAAAAATTATTTAATATTTATAAATTATTAATTTAAAATCTAATAATTTAAAAAGGGTAGAATTTTGAACCCGTAAATTTCAAATAATGTATTCGTATATGTTTATTTTATTGGTATAAACACCGATTATGGATAAATTTTACTTATAGTGGAGCTCCAACGTAACTTCATGATCAGTGAAGTGAAATCATAGCCGTAGATCTGTTCAGTATGTCTTAACAAACATCAAAATCAATTTTCGTAATAAACTTAATTGGTGCATGCTTAAGAATTAGGATATATTTATGGGTTTTCTCAATTCTAGCCAACAATACATATTCAATACATAATCTCATCACAATTACTTTTATTTCATGAACCAAGCTCAATGTCAGGGATGAATTCAAGAAGATAGCTAAATTTAGAGGAAAAAATTATTACTACTATATTATTATTATTATTCATTAACGATCCAAATTGTATTAATAAGATTGAAGAAGAATTAACTAACACTATACAGTAGCAACTAACTCCAACGGGACTAACAGATAACTAACTCTAATAACAGCTAACTAAATTCAGCTTTGGCAGCTCACCATTTTTCACTCTAATAACAACTCCTAACTGAGTTCACTCCACCATTTTTCTAGAAATGCCTTGTATAATATAAAAGGAAATTCGTTAATAAACTGACCATGATCTGAGCACTTTGAATATTATTTAAAAAAAAAAAATCAAGCAAATTGATGAAATTGAAGATGAAAATCCTGGATTTGCTTATCTATTTATTGTTAGAAAAATAATATTTTCTATTTAATATCTTAAAAATAAAAGGATTATTTCTAACATTTTTATTGGCTTTAATACAAAAACTTGATTATATTTTATTAGCCTTAATGGCAACTTTTCATAATGGAAAAATTAGTCCGTTACTAAACGGTTTTGTGCATTAAATCTGGTCATTTGACCAATTGTTTTTATGGTCGTTTATGGCCTTTATTATTTTTAAAACTTTGTATTGCAGGATTAGAAGCTCACTAAGTTGCTATATATATATTACCTTATGGGTTCATCTTTGTGAGAGTGAAAAAACATAGAAAAAGTACTTCTTCTCATTTTGTATTGTTGGGCTTTTATGAGATAAATTTTTGTTAGTTTCTGGCTCCTAGTTTTGTCTTAGAAGAGCTTGTTGAATCGCGGGATACACCATCTTGCTGAAATATCCTTAAAGACAGTGTCTTAATTGACATGCCTCAAGCTTTCGAGTATTTCCTGCAAGGTTCGTGATCAAGTATCTTCAGAGAAGGTTCGTGATCAAGTATATATTTTCCGTAAGATTTCCAACATTTATATCTGTGAAAATTTTAAACTATTAACAGATATATGCATTTACCTGTAATTCTAAGTAAAAAGGAGATGGATAAACTTAAAACACTGTACTTACTATTACAGCAGGTAAAGGTGATTGCATATAAGTTAAACTCTACACGAAATGATAGATTATTAGTTATATGAAAGGTCTTTTAACTTTATTGTAATTAATTTATCATTGAGTAGATGGAGAAGTGCTGTCAATGGAATTGTAATTTATCGGAGATTATTTTTACCCGATTTACTCAGTATGATTTTCCTACGAAGCGGATTGCAATTGAATCTCCTCTCTTAATTCATGAGGCTACGCTTCGGGAGGCGGATGTAACATATTAGGTAGGGGTCAATTGAACCCATAACCTTCAATGCGGAGCATAGATTAAGTGTAAATTTTTTTTAAAACTACAAAAAATAGTAAACATGAACCCATAATTGTACTTTAAGAATATAATGAGCTCAATATTAAAAATCTTAAAAGGTTGAACCCATAGATTATAGAGTTTAAATATTGAATCCGTCTCTGTTCGCCACCGACTGTTGTTCAAAAATACTTTTCGGTTTTGGCTGAATACCAAAAAAAAAAAAAAAAAAAAAAAAAAAGTACTTATGTAACTTTCCAGAAGTTTCGCCAAACATGCACATGCATGCACTTTTAATATATCCTTTGTTATTTGAAAAGCAACTCGATTTTTATGTAGGGGGTGGGCTATTGAACTGTTTTGTTCCTAGCATTTATGTTAACGACATTTCTCATGTTCAAACCCCAAAAGAAAAAAGACGAAATACATATATAGACCCTTGAACTTGGTCAAAATTTTCAATTTGGCACTTTAATCCACGGTTGTTCCATTTAGACCATCCAACATCATCTAAATCGTGCCTTTTAAACATAAAAAAATGAATAAGGAACCAAATGAAGAGCATGAGATTCAATCGGGTGACATGGCAAAAACAACCAATAAAAAAAGTCCATGTGAACTTGAGTCTAATTAATCAGGAAAAAGAAAAAAGAAGAAAATATGGCGTGTCATCCCGTATCCTCCTTCTTCCAAGTTTTAAGCCACGCATCTATTTTGCTATTCTTGGCCAAAACCAGTAGTGCTCCTCCCCATCACCAAAAATCTTCTTCAATAAAATCCAAAATAGTGACCACACCTTAAGGTCCATGAGTCCATCATCTTCCACTCTTTTGTAAAAGAAATCAGCAGAATCTTGAAACATCAAAAGATCTGAAAATCAATAATTTCAACAACAAACAGTGGAGAACATTAACCACAAAAAATATTAAGGAATTGTTTTAATCACTCGAATTTGCATTTTTATTCGCTTTCGATGTTTTTCCCTTAATTTTCTGAACACCTAATTCCAAAGTCTTGCTTGTGATGGTCTATACAACACAATTAGCCTAAACCCATCTTACACAAGTTCAAATTTGTAACGTTGAATAAGTATCAGAGCCATTTTTTTTTAATACCTATTGCAAAATTCTATCAATTTCATAAGGTTTCTTACATTAGTTTGTTGGAAAACTAATCCTGCCGGCTTTAATTTTGTAGTTGTTTGTTCCGTTTTGTGAGGGTGGAGTGGGTGGTCATGCCAGAAGGAGAAAGTAAGAGAAAGGTAGTGGCGGAAGGGTGGTGGTCACAATGAAGATGGCAATGTGAGTTTTAAGAAGAAAGAGAACAAATAAAATTACAATCTGAGAGCAACTCGCGCATATGTTCATGATTTCTAAGACTTGATGAATCGCTGATTTATCACTAAGGTCATGATTTCTACAGCGAATGTAGACATCTTTTTTCTTCATATCGAAAAAGAACATAATGATCCATTACATAACATAAGCTAGAACATATCCATTACCCTTGAAATATCCAGTATTAAATAATGAGAAAACAGGAAGAGCACCGACCTCTGGAGAAATTTTCAGTGTTTTCGAAGGCTTTCGATTGGATTTTTGCTACCAGCTAATAGATAATAGAAAAAAGGTTAACAAGCAGTAGAAGTTTGAGGGTTTATGATGTGATCCAGGATACCACTTTTTTGGATGGTTGTTACTTCCACGACCCAAACCGAAGGGCCGCAATCGACACCAAATGCCCTGCCTGACTGAGAGTCACTATACTATTCATTCTTTTTTCATTATCCTTATGTAAGCCCATAAATCATTTATTCTTACTCGTTATCGAGTTATCATAGAACTCAGCAAAACTTTTCGTAAAGAACATACATGAATATGCAGATCTATATGACCGCTATAGACACTGTCGACATCTCGACACACTATACACAAGACACTGTCTGCAAAGTCTTTAACATGGACCAAGGTACCATAACATAAGTCGGGACAGGGCCTCGACGTACTCATAATGCATATGACAAATGTATATAAACACACGTACTCCGACTCGGCAATACTCCTAATTGAAATGGAGTTCACCGATTCAGCTGATAGCCCGGGAACATCCTACAGCAAGAGTCCTCTACTCATCTGTGTACACCTGTGTGACATGAAGCATAGTGCTCCCAGGCAAAAGGGCGTCAGTACGAATAATGTACCGAGTATGTAAGGCAAAAATGAAACAACATATCAATACTCAAATGATAAGAAGAATGTAAGAGTCAACTTGTACCTGTGACCGTCGCTAAGGACCATGAATATGCATAATGTACTTTTGAAAACATTTATATATTTATATGTACCTTTACCCATTTGCTCCTTCGAGCTTCGCCCCGTAGGGCATCATATCATATAGTCCCCTTCGGGCATCGTAATCATCATATACCAGCTGATCAGGTGGTTTGCGTATATAACGCCATAGCCCTTTCCCCTTCCCCATAAAATCGTGATACATGAGTATGTAAATATGTATATATGTATAATGCATGACAAAGCTTATAAAACTCGGAACTCCCTTCGGAGTGACTCTCTAGTCATCATAATCATACGTCCCCTTCGGGACTTGGAATTAATCAAGAAATGTATGGAAATGTGAAACCTCGTACGTGCCCCTTCGGGACTTAGGAACTTAAGAAACAATATGCTTGGAAGCTCAATCATAAGAATGTCAAAGAGTAAATTTCTCTAATGTTCTAAGAGTAGAATCATTATGGAGCAACATTCGTTTACGTTTCCTTCTATCATGGGTCATGCCAAAATGAAAGAAAGGATAACCTTAACATACCTGATCTTAGCTCAATGGCTCAAGAACTCAACTCAAATCTGCTCCACGATCTATATGATAACAATAATGATACTATCGTTAATTACACAAAACGATTGTCTTAATCTTATAACGAAATTTTGACTTATCCTAAAATAAAATGGGCAGTATCTCCCCCGTTCTTCTCATTTCCTCAAAAATCATAACGACATCAACAACACACAAACACCATCAACCTAGATGTCCAGCACCCCAACAATCACAAGAGCAGCCCTAAAATTATGACACAACGACACCCAACAACTAGTTTACAAATTTCTGATCGCCGTCACGAAAATTTTATCCGTAGAATATTCATAAATCTTATAGACGAAAGGTAGAAAAATCTTTACATACCTTAAAACTATTTTCGAATTAACAATAGCACTGCGAGTTCCAAACAACTAAACGAACGTAATACTTTCCGCGACGAAAATGGACCGACGAAACCAAAGTCGTGAGCAATCCCTCTGTCCGTTTTTGTTTTGCATAGCTCCTCAGTTTCATTTGAAAATGGGTGCTTATGTGAAGAATTTTCTCTATTAATGGGCCATGGGATTCACAAAATTAAAGGCATGACTCACTAAAGTTTGTCTATCAAGATGCCACCACATATGACAATTTGTAATAGTCACTTCCTATTTATTTTCTATGCAGCCACGTGGATACATTCTTGTCCCTTACACTTATCCACAAATCCCTAATTAAACTCATTTATCTCCCACTAATTTCAACAATTAGCCAAATTATCCACATAATTAATTTTTTAATCTCAATTCATTGAAATATGAAGTACGAAATACTTTTAAGAAACTTCATATACACATTACTATGATCATGTGATATAGCACTAGTTCATAGCCATAGCCTCATTCGGCATTCATACAAAATTATTCCAATCACCGTCATTCTACTTTTGAGTCTTAAATAATTTCGGGACTTCTCCTTTTATACACCGATCTCTTTATTTACATACTTGAATATGATCAAAATTCTCCGGTTCGAACCATAGCCCGAACGTTCGGGTATAATATTGATGAAACTTATACTATTCGATTTGTTTAACCTCTAACTTTCACGACACTTATTTATCACTTGTTAAGCATCGCATAAATACTTATAACCTCAAAAATTAACCTTGTCCTTGAACTTATGTCGATTAACTTACGACGAATCCAACGTACAAAAGTACGGAATGTAACAATTACATAATGATCCAGAATAACACCAATACATTATAATATGATACTTTATGAAACAATATGTAACAACTATCCAAACAGAGTGTAAGAGCTGAAATGCGGGAGTAGTACATGAAGTTGTCGAAGGAGTACTTAACAGCTGAAGAGATTCAAGCTTTTAGTTAGCGTTTGTTCCTAGATTTTCGATCAAATTTTGAAATTTTACTTTCAGGTTATGAAATTTGATTAGATTTTGAAAATTTATCTTCAAAATATTTTCAAGTTCCAAAAACTGATCTAAGATCAGTTTCTGGCCGAAATTTCACTTCCACTCACAAAACTTCAAAAGCGTTTGGCCTTAGATTTTAAAAATTTATCTTCAAGTATTTGTTTGACCAAGAAATTTGATCAGATTTTGAAAATTTATCTTCAAAATATTTTCAAGTTCCAAAAACTGGCTCAGACCAAGTTTTTGGGAGAAATTTCTCTTCCACCCACAAAACTTCAAAAGCGTTTGGCCTTAAATTTTGAAAATTTATCTTCAAGTTATCTGTTTGGCCATGAAATAGGATTAGATTTTGAAAATTTATCTTCAAAATATTTTCAAGTTCCAGAAACTGGCTCAGACCAAGTTTTTGGGAGAAATTTCACTTCCACAAACAAAAATTTCAATTTTTTTCCAAGTAAAATGCATGTCCAAACATAACTTCTAAGTTCCAAAAATCACAACTTCAAAAAAACTCAAATTTTCAACTTCAAAATCTATGGCCAAACGGGAACAAATTAGTCACGTTTTTGGAGCTATATGTACTGAATTGGAGCAATGCTTTGAGCTATGAATCAAAACCTGTTAGTTCTTCTTTCCTTAGTTAGATTAATTATTACTGCATTTTACTTTTGATTTTGCAAAATCACAACAAATTGATGGTGCGGTTATTCATTTAGTGAATATAAGCCATGTATTATACCAAAAAAAATTTAATGTTTCTACTGATTCTGAAAATAGCCATTAAATATCCCGGCCAAAATTAATTTTGGACCGTTCGATCAGTACAATCAGGCGGTCAAGATTTAGTGTCCTAAAATAGAACCATCCGTGTTAAGTTTGAAGTTGGAGTGTCTCTACATACACTTTCATCAAATTTATATATTCCTTCCGTCTCATTATCTGTTACTTTTTTGTTTTGCATGCCCTATTTAGTAGGCATTTGGCCATGCCATGGTTTCGAGGTTTCAAACCAGCGTTTGAATATGCGTTTGAAATCAGAGTTTCAAACTCAAATTATTCAAAAAGGCATAATTTGGGGTTTGAAATCATGGTTTCAACTTTTTTAAATATAAAATTTAATCCATAAGTTTATATTTTGTAAAAAAAGACCCATAAGTTGGTAGATATTTTTAACAATTATCCCATCAATCATTTACCAATCTCATCAACTTCCACCAAATTTTATTTATGTCTACCAACCTTTTAATTTTGTAAAAAATGACCCATAGTTTAATTTTATTTATTAAACTAAAATTTGATCAATTGATGTTGCATTTTTAGAAAGGTCTTCTAGTATTAATTTTGAGCCGGTTGTCATGAATTAGCGTATTAATTTTGTTATGAATTATGACTTGCTCATTTGGTAAGATTGTATAAGAATTGAGAATGTTTTGATAGTTTTCACAACTTGTGGGGTTTTTATGTCTATAAGAGAAAATACTCCTCAAAATATCCAAATTGCATGTCCAAACATGATTTTTAACCATGGTTTCAAACCAAGTTTCAGACCATGATTTCAAACCATGTCCAAATGGGACCTTATTAGGAGCAGAGGTGAATCCAGGATTTCAAGACGATGGATTCACCATCAGTTATGGGGCTTTTTTATTTCTCTTGTCTTTAGTGCCTATGGGGTTTTTGATTTCTTTTGTTTTTTGGGACTTGGGTAATTAGAAATAAAGGGGAAAAAAATTCATAAGATGAAACACGTTTTTTACTTTTGGATAATTAGAATTATAGGAAAAAAAGGATTTAGAATTATATAAAAAGGAAAGTTGAAAGGCTGCTTTAGAAAATAAAAACATAAAATGTGCAGGAGCTTAGGTTCAATCGTGAGACCTTGAGGAGATAAACACAACCCCTAACCAGTGCTCCACTTGGCCTAGTTTGACCATGTGTTCCATTACTATTAGATATGTTTTCAGAATTATACACATGATGTATCGAGTTTAATCGAGTGACCATGTATTCATGTGACCCAATTCATACATAAATTCGCCTATGATTAGAAGTGATATTTAATTAACTTTACCCTTATTTATGCGTAAGTTATAATCTCTCTTCATTAAATGTTTATTCTATTTAGGGAAGAAAACATAATTAGCCAAGCCCATAATCTATACAACTTAATCTAGCCCTAAAAGATAGTTTATAACAATTGGCCATACAGTAAATCTAACCGTATCAACCTAGCATAAATCTAGGCAAAAATCCTCCATTTTTAAAGATCATGTCATTATCTTTTTTAATTAAAAAGATCTCTTTCCTTTTTTCTCTTATTTTTTCAATTACTCAAATAAAAAAAGGGAAAATTTCATAAATGACTACATTTTAAGGGTTAAAAATCTGGCATAGCAACATTTTGCTTATTTACAGCTCATAGCTACTTTTTTATTTGCTGTATTCATTTTTTTCGCTGTATTCAATTTTTGTTTTCGCTGTATTCATGACTAAAATATTTTTTTTCCCACTGTATTCATGAAATATTTATCTGTATTCATAAATTGGCTTATTTTATTCATGAATACAACAAGTAAAAAACTGAATACATATACACCAATAATAATGCATCATATTTTCCGATATGTATACAACAGACTGTATACAATATAGATACACCAAAAAATTAACAAATACAAGCGAAAAACATTGTATACACGGCAAATATACAATAAAATACAAAGAAAAAATTAATGAATACAATGAATTGTATGCTAAAAAATTAATGAATACACTGAAAAAGAAACGTGATTTTTCAGATCGGCACCGGAATTTGGCCGGAAAAGCCATCGGCGGTATGACAGCTATTTCCGCCAGATCTGCCAGAAATTTCGCAACAACAACAACAATCCTTAAAATACATCCAGATCTAAGATACAAAAAATAAAATATGCTTAGATCTGAGAAAATACACTCAGATCTTAAAAAATCTGATTTGACAATGGTGAGACGATGGTGGCGGTGGCCATGGATTCATTCCACCATGTCGAATCTTTGATTGAAGAAAAAGTGAAGAAAAAAAAAACACTTTCCTACAAGCTTTGATTGAAGAAAAATTGATTTTAGCTTCAATTGCTTTGCTCCAATGGCCAAGAAGGGAAAAGGAGAGAAAGCTGTGGGAGAAGAGAGATGGCGAGAGAGGAAAGAGGGAAGAGAGCAGTGAAGAGAGAAGGAGAGGAGAGATGGGCGAGAGAGAAAAGAGGAAAGAGAGCAACGAAGAGAGAAGCATATTTCATTGATGATGGGGTATTTTACTTTTTATATATATATAGCTATAAGTTGTATTTAACATATAATTAATAGCTATGGAATGTAATTATTTTAAACTATAGCTACTAAATATAAATATGTAGTAATGTTAGTTATGCTATGTAGTTATCCCATAAAAAAAATCCTATATGTCCTCTCTTTATTCCATTTCCGGTTACCAAAAATAAAAATAAACACACACACACACACACACACACACACATATATATATATATATATATATATATATATATATAAAATGTGTTTGCATGTGTATAATTTTTTGTCTGTGCTACGAGTATTTTCCTTTGCATGTATATTTTATGTGTAACTATATATAATTCGTGTATAAGTATTACAAATGTATATTATTTTATGTTATATATACGTAATTTCCTAGATTTTCTTATAAATTCTTTTATTTTCTGTATAAGTAACTTATACTTACAAATTAATAATAATTATGTAATTTTGATTAGATATACAATAGTAGCATTTATATATGAGTTATATACATTTATACACACACTGTACATGAAATAAAAATTTATACATGAATTATATACATTTATACACACATTGTACATGGAACGAAAATGTATACATGACTTATATATATCTATACACACATTATACATGAAACCAAAAACATTAATTTCACGAATTATACACATGTTACATACTTGATATATACAATAATTATACATATTTTTGTGGAAATAAGAACTAGACAAAGTAATTAAAATATCAACGTATATAATATTCAACATCATATCCAGATGAGAAAATTGTGTGAGATGGAGAGATATAGTAAAGAGATATATACGTATCCCTGTTTAAAGGGATAATGATCTAATTAGATTCTATACGTATCCTAACCCCTAAAAAATTGTGATTAGAATTAAAATCCTACAATTACTCCTAACTATTTGACTGGCTAAAAAAAGTTAAAATCATGTGGAAGGTGGTTATAATGGATTGATAAAAACAAAATATGTTTATATTGAGTTTAAATGTTAAATGGGCTGCTGATTGAGTTAATTATTCTAATATTTATGTGTGATATTCATTAATGACATAATTCTACCAAGGATATAATGGAAAAATAATAATTGTGTGTTGAATTTTTAAAATAACAAATTATTGGAAATAACTATTTTTAGTAATCACAATCAATAATTTGTGAAAGAGGGAGCTTAAGCCTTTAAGGACCAAAAGGAATGAAGCCCATGCATTAAGGACCATTTTGATCATTTTTCTCTTTTTGGTAACCGCCTGCCTTTTATTTCTCCTACGTATTCTTGTGTAAGTCACAATCGGTTGAAATCAAGAAAGGTACGCATGCTATATTTTTCTTGGAGAAATTTAAAACCTAGGGTTTTTGATCTTCATTTTTACTTCAACTGTGTATAAAGATTTGCTTTTTGATTATTTAAGGCATGCAAGAAATGGCTAGGGAAAATGTAGTTACTGTTCCAGGAGAAAAAATGAGGGAAATTCAAGAGAAGATTAAGAAGATGCGTAGACAGATTGGTGTTGGTGCTGGTCTATTGTACGTGCATGCTTATGGTTTTAGAAGGAAGAAGGAACGACGTGAAAAGATTGCTATAGGTATGTATATAATTAGATTGTTTTGCTGTTAAGTAGTACGTAGTAGTATGTATTTGTGCAAGTTAACCTAGTTCTTGCATGGCGAATGTGATTATTTTTTAATTTTTTCTAATGTTTTATATGATCGAACATCCATCTGTGCATGTAATGGGATGGGAGCAAAAATATGTTAGTAGTATATAAAATGGGATAATGAATTACTCCCTCCGTCCCGATTTATGTGGCATTTTTCACTTTTTGAGAGTTAATTTGATTAAATTTTGAAGCTAAATTGAATTAGATTAATTTAGTATTTTAATATTAAAATTCATCTATTTGAAAACTACATGAAAAGTACTATAATTTGTAACTTTTCTCATATCAATTTGGTGAAAAATTACGCCTTAAAATGTTGGGCAAAGTTCACGCAGTTTGAATATCGGGAAACAAAAAGTGTCACGTAAATTGGGACAGAGGGAGTATCAAATACTCCCTCCGTTTCAATTTGTTTGTTTGATTTTGACTTAGCATGAAGTTAAGAATGTAAAGAAGACTTTTGAATGTTGTGGTCTTAAATTAAAGATATGTATAATATACCAAATGCCCTTTAATCTTATGGTCTTAAACATGTTACCTGGAAAATTGAAATTAAAGAGTTGTAAAAAAAAAAGAGATACGCAACCTAGTTCTTGGCGAATGTGATTACTTTTTTAATTTTGTTTAATCTTTTATGATCGAACATCCACCTATGGATGTATTGGGATGGGAGTAATAATGTGCAATATAAAATGGGACAAAGAATTATTAATTATAAACTCTAAGGTGTGTTTGGTACGACGGAAAATGTTTTCCAAGAAAATATTTTTCAAGAAAATAAGTGATTTTGCTACTCATTTTCTTGTGTTTGTTATGCAAGTTGGATGGTGGGGGTAGGCTCCCAGGGTGGGAGGCGGGGTAGGTGGTAGGCAGGTTGGCGGGGTTGGGGGTTGGGTGAGTGGATAGTGCGGGGTTGGGTTAGGGATGCGGTGGTGTGTTTATTGATCCGGAAAATGTTTTCCCTTCAATTTTTAAAGAAATTTTTTTTTCTTACTTTGAGGAAAACATTTTTCAAGATATTTAGTGGAACCAAACAAGAGAAAAGAGGAAAACATTTTCCGTCCTTACCAAACACGTCTTAAGTTGTATTATTTGTAGCTCTGTATCATTGATGCAATTCCAATCCCAAATTGTATTATCTGTGGCTTTGTGTCTATGTTCTGTACTCAGAGGGAGGTCATTTATATTTAAAAATAGTTGTACTTAGTACTTCAACAATATTTCTTAACAAATTATTTGAAATTGAAGTATCAACAGTGAATTCGATATGTTTTCCCAATTTATCATTACTAATCACTGAACTTATATGTTAGGAGAAAAGAATTTTGTAAGGACCTAGTTGCTAGACTATCAAATAATCTCAAGTGATAAATTCAGATATTTTCTATGTGATGTCAAACCTTTTATTCATTCTCAAAAGAACTAACAAGAAATAGGAGGAAAAAAGGAAACATATCAAAATGAATAGAAGTTGAAAGGGGAGAAAGAGAGGAAGTTGATATTAATAATGATAATAATAAGGTGATAATGCAAATGTATAGAAGTTAGTCGAGAAGCGCGCAAGCTGGCCCGGACACCACGGTTATAAAAAAAAGTATTATGCAAACGGACATGGTGTTAAGGTGTCTCTGGGAGCTATTGGATCAGTTTTGTGACTAAACAGGCATCCAAGAATGCGACCTGCCCTTGCCCTGTCCAGTTAACTTTCAAAAACATTTGTGATTCCCTCTGCTGTTCTCCGCCCCGCCTCGTCCTAATTATGGACTTTCTTGCCCTACCGCCCTGCCCCCTTGCCGCTCCTGATGATTTGTTTGAAAGTTAGTTCAAATAATCTATAACAGTGTTATTCTTATGAACTGAAGTTAATAGAGTATTTTCGTTGATTGGTTAATCCCGACAAGTAACTTTTATTGACTTCAGAGTCACGGCGGACAATGATGGATGTTGATACTGAGAAAAATGAGAAAAATCTGAACTTGATGGATAGTGAGCTACTAGGAAAAGGTATGTGCCTTCACTATGTATAAGGACACATAATGGATGCTCACGAGCCTTAGGTCTATTCTTTTCTATTTGATGAAATAGTGACTTCCATTTTATTTGAGTGTGTAGTAATTCAACAGTGTTCTAGGATTTCAACCTTGCATATATTATCATAAACATTATCTTTCCTCCCACCTCGTAATTTCTTTTATGATCTATCTGGTTTCTACAAAATCCTTCTAACGAATTTGTTTATTTTCAATTCAGAGTCATCCAAAGAGGTTGCACAGACCCTGACTGTCATGAAAACTGAGAAAAATACTGCAGAGAAGAGGAACTATGCTCTGATAACGGAGCATGGCGATCAGCAATGTGAAGGTATTGCCTATTCTTGCTGTGAATGTAATGTGTGTTATACTTGAATATCCAAAGACAATGCATGTGATTGATTGGAGATTTATTTGTCTTTTACATTTTGATGAGATAATAAACTTCCGAGTTATCCATTTACAAAGTGTTTGCTCATCTTGGTATAGGCTTGAAATTTCTCTCATATTGTACTAAACATATACTAATAGTCTTTCTATCTAAAGTAGTCATGAGAGGTTCATCTTTATTTCATTTCTACTTTTATATATCATTTGACATCTTAAATTTGTTGATTTATTTTGGTGAATTTGCTTTATAACATAATGCCAATAACTATTTATATAAGTAATTTTCTTTCATAGATTAAATATCTTAAATATGCTAATCCTTTATAGTACTTGTTTGTGAATACCAGAGACATTTAAAGAGGATAGGAGGACCATGGCTGATAAAGGAACCAGTAAAAATGTTGCTGAGACCGTTAAAAATGTTGCTGAGAAGAAATTGAACGATGGCGAGGTACAAAGTGAAGGTATGTGCAGTTGTGGACATCTAATGTATGTTCACAAGGCTTAGTTCTATATTTTTCTGTTCATGAGTTAGTGACCTTCCAACTTTGTTTGTCTGTGCAGCAACTCAATTCTTTGACTGATTGATCAATCCGATGTCTAAAGATCCTTCAATAATACTTTTATTTTTACTTCAGATTCATCCCAGACCATGACGGACACGAAAACTGAAAAGGAAACTGATGAGAAGAACTGTGCTCTGAAAAGGAAGTATGGCAATCAACAAGGTGTAGGTATAGCCTCTGTTCTTTGGTAATATAATGTGTATATGTGTTTGAATATCCAAATATTCATGCTATTATAAATACAGATTTAGTTGTCTTTAACAATTTTATGATACATTAAGCTCAGAAATGTTTCATTTTACCCCGTGTTTGATCATCTTGATATGCTTGAAATTTCTCCCAGGACTTCAAAGTGGTGTGAGTGGTTCATCTTAGTATCTTTTTTACTTTTATATATCATTTGATATCTTTAATTTGTTAATCTAATTTGAACAATTTGCTTCAAGGCTTATGTAACACGATATCAAGAACTGTTTCTTGACTTAGTCATTTTCTCTGATAGATTGAATCTGAAATATACTACTCCTTTATGATGCTCATTTTTATATATCAGAGGCATTCAGAGAGGATGTGGAGGTAAGAACCAAACGTCATGTAGAGCATGCAATTAAGATGATGAGAGCATTACATGGCTCTAGTTCTGATGATGATTATGCAGTTTTCAGAAACTCTAAAAGTAGTTTCGATGATCATTTCCGCGAGTTGCTTTGTTGTAGTGGTGCTTTAAAGTCGACAGAAGCTGCTACAGTGGAAGGTGGAAAGGAGACTAACACTGATTGTGTCATTGAAAGTCTTGCAAAACGCGTAATCAAAGATTTGGAACTGACATTCTTTGGTTCTGATACTGAGTATGATCCCTCTGATGACCTTGATATTAAGACCAGCAAAATCTTGGAACGCATGGAGTATTGCATGTGCGAGTTGTTTCGTCTATACGTTGCTGAAGAATCAGAGAAAGATAAAATGGCGAGTAATGGCGCTGATCTGAAAAGGAGAAAGACGGAGAACATCACTGATTGTGATGTAAAGAGTAGCCTGGAAAAGGAGGAAGGGGGCAAGAGTGAGGCATAGAAGTTGAAGAGATCCTTAGGTCTTTTTATAGTCTGCAAATAAAGTACTAGTGAAGAACCAATTGCTTTGGACTTCATTTTGCTTTAGTGTTCTTGCATTAAAATGTTTAGAGGATCAAGTACAATCTCCTTCTGACAATTCATTAGTTTTTATCCATCAATTTCAGTACACCCCTTAGCTTAATACTATCACAATTTGCCACTCTTTTCTCAAAGCTCACTCAACTGCTTTAAATAATACTCCCTCGGTTCACTTTACTTGTCCACTATGAACTTTGTACGTCCCTTATTAAGAAATAACAAATGAAAGTGCATATTTTACCATGATACCCATATTAATTGGTATATAGTCTTAATGAATTTGGAAAATGATTTGGAATGAATAATTAATGCTAAGGCTAAAACAGGAAAAATAATTTTTTTTTTCTCTTGATATGCGAAAGTGGACAAGTAAAAAGTGAAAATCTATTTTTGGAATACCGGACAAGTTAAGAGTGAACAGAGGAGTACATTATTTAAGTTAAAAATTCCAAAATGTAAGCCTTCAAGAAAATTAGCTGCAGAGTTTGAAACTCTTTGGCATTTCCTATTCTCTAAGCTGTTCCCAATTCCCAAACTTTTTTTTTGCCTTTCCATTTTTCTTTCACAATCATTTTAATATTGGCTCTTCATATAAGTTCATAGAAGTGCAATATGTCAAACATCTTTACACCAAGAGTTTAAAGGAATGCCTCATATCTCTGAATTATTTCCATTCTTTTCTTTCCATGAAAATCCTCAACGTTAAGCATATTACGTTCTACAATCTTTATAGAGAGTTTATTTTTATGTTTCCATGTATATATTTTGAAATAACTCGTGTGTTTAACCATCTTTGAATATCATATGGTTATAAATTATGTAGTTAGTACTGTTAACATAATGACAAGAAAAAAAAAATGCAATAAAAGAATCAATAATATGTAGGATCTCTTAATAAGGTTGACTCGTTGAAAATTAAGAATTCACGAGCATACATATCTTGTTGAGTTCCAGCACCTTATCTTGGATTTTGGCAACTCAGTGGATGCATGTGAGTGCATTTTTATATCTTTATTATATCACACACTCCCATCCAAGTTCTTTAGTAGACCTTTTTTTCACATAGACTGTTATGTTTTAATCGTGTTAATACATTTGCTTTAGGTTCTTTAGTTTTATAGGAGAAAGAAAATTGAAGTAAAACGTTTAAGAGGGATAACTTATAGCTTAGATAAAATAATCTTAAAATTAGTTACTCCTTCCATTCCAAAATATTTGTCATATGTTGCTTCTCGAGATAGTCAACTTACATGAATTTTGACCACAATTTAAGATATTTTGTTTTCACCATATTGATATGTAAAGAGTTGCATCTTATAGTACATTTTTATAGTTTTCGAATATTTAAATTTAATTTTAAAATATTGAATCAATCTAATACAATTTAGCCCTAAAGATTAGTTAAATTGACTTTCGGAGAGTGAACCGTGACAAGTATTTTTTTGGACAGAGGGTGTATCGTTCTTTGTGAAGACGTGCAAAAACTTTAACGGACAAATAATATGATCAGAAATACTGCCATCTAAAATACTCACATTTTAATTTAATATTATGGTGTCAAGATTGAAGGTGACAATTATTAACTACCACTTTATCTTTTTAAACACTTAATTTAGGATCTTCCATATAAGTATCAAATCAAGGCTCTTCAATTAATTTCAAGCAACAGCAATATAATAGATTCCCATACAAATTAAATATGCTCCTGAGAAGTTCATCAACACCTGTTTCACAATCCATTTTTGTAGAAAGTCCAAAACATGACCACTTTGATAATACCTCTGATCACTACATTGGCAAAATCTCATTTCATCCTTCAAACCACTTGTGTTCTTTCTCATGCAACTCTTCATCTGATCAATTCAACCCCAAAAAACCTAATAATCTTGGCCGAAAATTGCCCCGGAGAGCTCAATCTGATGGGAACTTAAAAGGGTTGGTGTCAAAATCTGATCTTGATGAAGTTTATAGATCAAAAGTACTTCCAAGATCTTGTCACAATCAAGAGAAGAATATAATGTTGCAAACAGAACCATCATTTTCTATTTATAATGATCAAGACTTTGAGGAGGAGAAGAAGAATGGAACCAGTTAGTCCAATGTACCTTGCTGCTGGATTTGGGATTGATGTTAATGTCATGGAGAATGCTGGTGTTGTGACTCCCGTGACTGAGGGCGGGCTGATGAGGACGGGCTGTGATGCTAACGGTGTACCTTCAAATTTCGATGAAAATGGAGATGTCGAGGAGTATTATAAGATTTTGCTTGAAGAATATCCCTCCAACCCTTTGGTCTTGAGGAATTATGTTCAGCTTTTGCAGGTCAGTCTACCACCTCTGTTGATCACCATTCCCTTGAGATTGTATTGTTGTTTTCAGTTTGTGAACATGGCTAATTCTCATTGTACCGTGCACATTTTTGTTATGGATTCGACAACTGCAATGTCTTCATTGAGGTGATGAGGCGAACTGCTTCAATGGAGGCATCAGCCAGTACCATTTTGCTTTACTTTCCTTTCTAGTTTGTTCAAAAAAGAATGTCTCTTTCTAAATTTAGTAGGTTTTTAGTTCCAACCAATGTTTTAAAAGGCTTTAGCACTTGCAAAGCGTTCTGAGGCTCACCGCATGGAGCTTTGTGTTGTGAGTCTTACGCCTTAACCGCCCAACCGTGCACTCTAAACATGCCTAATGCTCAATGCTCGGGTCTCGCCCAATTATGCAAATAGTATGTCAAATTCTCTAATTAGCACTGTTGATCCTCAAATTTCTTTAACAAGTGAATGATAAAAGTTTTAATCATCTATAGAAAGCTCAGTGTATTCTCTTTGTAGTGGTCTTAGGATCATTTATTTCTCCACAACCTATTTAAGAATGATCGGGAGGGTCATAGGCATGCACAATAGGTCCTGATTTAACTACTAATTGGTTATAATTTTTCTATCTAAATTCAACGAGATATGTTCTTAATAGATTTGCTAGTGATTTGGGTTTACTAGTGATTTGGGAGGGTGAAACATACACAGAGAATTTTGAATCATGCTGTTTTGCCCTTAAACTCTCTATTCATGTTTCCACATAATGTGATTTAGTCCAATGCTTGGTCCTCATGTATATGTTTTGTGTCTTTCATGATACTGTCTGAAACTTATGTTGGCAGTCGAAAGGAGATTTTTCCGCGGCCGAGGAACATTACTTTCGAGCTACACTAGCAGATCCGAAAGACGGGGAAGTCTTGTGACAGTATGCTAAATTGGTGTGGCAGCTGCACCATGATAGAGATAGAGCCTTGAATTACTTTGAATGTTCCGCTCATGCTGCTCCAAAAAACAGGTACTTCACCGTTTCATTTTATATGACGTTTCATTTTATATGACAGTATCTGACTGCAACAGAATTGAAAAAAGAAAGAAAGACTTATGTTTATGTACCAAAAGTACCATTATAATTGGTTCGAGACATGCCATGATATTTTTATGGCTATAATAGCATGCCATTAAGGGCAAAATGAAAAAGCTTAAAATTAAAGAGTATCCAAATATTTAAATGTGTTTTTTTTTTTTTGGAACAGACTAAAAGGAAATAGTGCGATATAAAATGGAACGTCTATTGCATTGGTGTATTGATATGTTACAAATTGGACATGAATAGGATTGTCTCCTTTTTTGACATTATTTTTTGGTCTGTAACCCATGTCCTTGCAGCATATGCTAGTTTTCTTTGGGAGATCAATTATGATGACAGCGAGCAGGATGCTGACACACCCCACGATCAAGATAAGGTGTTTACACATTCTTTCTACTTTCTTTCCAAGTGAACACGTAATAATTTTTAGAACAAGAGCCGTTTTGTAGCATATCCCTTTTATGACTGAAGTTTTTCTTCTTGATGTGTCATGTCAAGGAAGCCGAAGAAGTTTCTCCGTTACACGACACGGATTTTGAACAAAGGATCATACAAGTTAGCCCTCTGCTGAATCTTGTAGCAGGATTTGGGATTGGAAGTTGTGGATTTAGTGGTGGCATGACTTTTAATGAGTTTATAGCAGCTGAGGATTACTACATGAGGATGATTCAAGAAAATCCAAATAACCCCTTGGTTTTAAGAAACTATGCTCAGTTCCTTGATCAGGTAATGTCCCTTATATTCTTTCTAAGTTACCACTTATACAACAAAGGGTGGTCCGTTGGAAAATGGATTGTGACTTTTTACACATATATTAAATCTTGAACTCCTTGACGGAATTCCTGATTTCGCTTCTGCAGTTACAGGTCATCCCTTATGTGCTTAAATGAAGCAAATTCAAATACATTTTCCTCTTGGCTTGTAGCTGAGTGCGATTGTTCAAGGATGTCATCAAATAAACATAGAAAACAAAGATAGGAACTAGCGACAGACAGTTCCGTCGTTAAAACAACAAAAATATGTCGCTAATCCTATTTGGCGCTAATCCTATTTGGCGATGGATTATTGTAAAAAAGCTATTTGTGATGCATATGGTATCTAGCGAAGGTTCCGTATCTAATTCCTGTGTCTTTTAAGTGAAATATTGCAAATATGGACAGCTACCTTGAGAAACTAACGTGCATGCTTCAGAGGAACAAATGCTTCATCACGTTGAAATGCAGCACAGCAACGGATTATTGACAGAATATAAAAATATCCTAATTAGCGACACATCCATGGCTAAAATTCCCTTTTTTATTACAATTGAAATGTGTGCAAATATGGACAACTTATAGCATACTTCAAGCTCAAGGCACAAACTCATCACATTGAAATGAATTGTTTTGGATGTGACTTTATGTTTGTAGTGATGCTGCTTGTTATTTTGCTGGCAGTGTAAAGGAGACTTAAGAGGAGCTGAAGAATACTACTCGCGTGCGGTATTAGCAGATGCTACAGATGGAAAAATTATTTCACAGTACGCAAATTTTATATGGCAACTTCATCATGACCAAAATAAGACCTCCTCTTACTTTACAAGAGCAGTTCAAGCTTCTCCTGGAAACAGGTAAGCATTAACTATGTTCCTGCCATACAATTCCTAAGTACCGAAATATTTTCGACATGAGATACAACATATGTGAAAAATCACTCAACTTATAACCAACTGTAATCTACATTAATGAGTATAGTGCAAAGGACCTAAAAGGTTGGACTCATCAAGCTTAAATTCTGATTCGTCTCTATTCATTCCGAATCCCTCTCGTTTTGCTTTCAGTAATGTACTTTCAGCGTATGCCCCATACAAATTTTTCCAACTACTGAAATATTTTCGACGTGAGACATAACGTGTGAAAAATTCACCAAACTTGTTACAAATTTTAATGTACATTAGTGAGTATAGTGCAAAGACGATTAAAGATTGAACTTCACCAAAAACAATGAAGATCAAGATCATTGGGCTGTTGTTCACTGTCCATCACTATGATTAAGTGCAGCAATAAACCAATGAGAAATATATTTCCCCTTATAAAATCAATTTACCAGAGGAGAACAAACAATATACTAACCAAACTATTCAACAAATTACCAAAAACACTAGATAAAACATGGAAAAAACATCAAGATCATCTTGTTTTGGTTCATGTTGAAGATCAAGATCATTGAGCTGCTGTTAATGGTCCATCACTATAATTAAGGGCATAAATAAACCAAAGAGCAAAATATTTCACCAGATAAAATCAATTCAGCCGAGACGCAAACATCTTATAACCAATCTATTCTATACATTATGCAATCCAATCTCAAACCCATCACCGAAACACTAAATAAAACAAAATCACTATAGTTAATGGCAAACCCAGAACCAAAAATGTTCCATCACTATGATTAAAGACAGAAACAGACCAAAGAAACATATTTCACCAGATAAAGTCAATTTACTAGCGGCCGTAGAAACATCTAATAACACAACAATTTGGCCCACATAGGTAGCACCACAAGCTGCCTGCTTGCCCTTTGTAACTATAGATGAACGAGAAACCATAGTTAGTATGCCTTCGTCTTTGCATATTTACTATATTGTTCACAGCTATCCTCCGCTATACTACAACAACAACATACCCAGTGAAATCCCACGGTGTGGGGTCTCGGGAGGGTAAAGTGTACGCAGACCTTACCCCCATCTCAAAAGATAGAGAGGCTATTTCCGAAAGACCCTCGGCTCAAGAGAAAACATGACGAGAAAAGGTTAGATAAGCACAAACAGTACAAAGCAAAACGGAAATGATATCCTCCGCTATACTATGTAGTCAAAATTACCCCCACCGTTGTGAAGGTTTTCAAATTTACCCTCCAATTAACTTTCAATCACCCAATTCACTTGAACATCCAACCTACCAACCCGCGACCTACACAACCCAGAGGAGAGCAAACAGTGTACTAACCAAACTAAATCTCAAACCCATCATCAAAACACTAGATAAACCAAGGATAACACATCAAGATCATCTTTTTTGGTTCATATTGAAGATCAAGATCATGGATTGGTCCATCACTATGATTAAGGGCATAAATAAACTAAAGAGAAATATATTTCACCCAATAAAATCAATTTAGCAAACGAGGCACAAACACCTCATAACCAACAACAACATACCCAGTGAAATCCTGATGTGGGAGTGCAGGGGAGGGTAAAGTGTCGCGAGACCTTACCCCCACCTTGGGAGGTAGGGGGTTTGTTTAGAAAAGACCCTGTTCCGAGAGAAAACAAGACAAAGGAGTCAGATAAGGGCAAGCATATCAGAGTAATGCGAAAATAAGAAATAACAAGAGTGAAGAAGTCATGATAAAACAACCTGGAAAGACAAGACCCAACAAATATAAGCAGAATCAAAGGGCAATAAACGATAGAGAAAAACTACGACCACTAGTGCGAAAGAATAAGTGAGACTACCTACTAGCCTTACTAGCCTTCTATCCTAATCTGAGTCCTCCACAACCTCATAACCAAAGTATTCATAAATAATGCAATCTAATCTCGAATTCATCACCAAAACACTAGATAAAACAAAGAAAAAACACAAACATAATGAGAAATCATTTCTGGGGTGCAACTAGGAGGGGCAAAGAGGCGGGTCCGATCAGATATGGGCGGGTCAAAACGGTTTAAACATCAAGATCATTTCTTTTTGGTACATGTTGAAGATCAAGATCATTGAGTTGCTATTACTGGTCCATCACGATAATTAAGGGCAATGAACCCAAAAAACATATTTTTCCTGATAAAATCAATTTAGCAAAGGAAGTACAAACATCTAGTAACGAAAATATTCTGTAGATTATGCAATCCTATCTCAAACCCATCACCAAAACACTAGATAAAACGAAGAGAAAACATCAAGATCAAAATTTTTTTATTTTTTTTTGGGTTCATGTTAAAGATCAATATCATTGAGCTGCTATTAATGTCCATCACAACAATTAAGGGCAGAAATAAACCAAAAAGAAACATATTTCACCTGATAAAATCAATTCAGCAGAGGTGGCGCAAACATCAAATAACCAAACTATTCAATAAATTATGCAATACAATCTCGAATTCATCATCAAAACACTAATAAAACACAAACATAATGAGAAATCATTTCTGGGGGGCAGGGGGAGCACCGAGAACACTAGGCTGTTGAAGATCAAGATCAATTTTTTTTCACTTCATAAAGTAAATTTACCAGCGGAGAGCAAACTATTCTATAATTTCTGAAACAAAATCTCAAACCCATCATCAAAAGAGTAAATAGAACAAAGAAACAACACAGACATAACAAAAAAATCATTTCCGGGGTACAACAGCTGAGGCAAGGGAAGCACCAAAAAGACTAGACTGTTGTAGATCAAGATCATTCAGCTGCTGTTAATGGTCCATCAATATAGTTAAGGGCATAAATAAACAAAACGAAACATATTTCACCCAATAAAATCAATTCAGCAGAGGCGGCACAAACATCTAATCCCCAAACTATTCTATAAATATGCGATCCAATCTCAAACGCATCACTAAAACACTAAATAAAAAAAGGGAAAACATCAAGATCATCATTTTGGTTCATGTTGAAGATCAAGATCATTGAGCTGCTGTAGTGGTCCATCACTATAATTAAGGGCATAACTAAACAAAAGAAACATATTTCACCCGATAAAATCAATTCAGCAGATGAGGCGCAAACATCTAATAACAAAACTATTCTATAAATTATGCAATCCAATCTCAAACCCATAACCAAAACACTAAATAGAACAAAAATCACTATAGTTAAAGGCAAACCCAGAACCAAAAATGTTCCATCACTATCATTGAAGGCAGAAATAGACCATCACCATGTGTTATTTCACCCGATAAAGTTAATTTACTAGCGGCCGCAGAAACATCTAATAACACAACAATTTTGCCCACATAGGTAGCACCACAAGCTGCCTGCTTGCCCTTTGTAACTATAGATGAACGAGAAACCCTAGTTAGTATGCCTTCATCTTTGCATACTTTACTACATTGTTCACATCTATCCTCCGTTATACTATGGGACCAAAATTACCCCTGCAGTTATGAAAGTTTTTAAATTTACCCTCCAATTAACGGATTCCCCCAAATTAACTTTCAATTACCCAATTCACTTGAATACCCAACCCGCCGACCCACATAATCCTCCAATGTCAAACCCATCACCAAAACACTAAATAAAACAAAGAAAAAAACATCAAGATCAAATCTTTTTTGGTTCGACAATTAATGGTCCATCACTATGATTAAGGGCAGAAATAGACTCAAAACAACACATCACCAAAATATTCTATTAATTATGCAAATCAATCTAAAACTCATCACCAAAACACTACATAAATCAAAGAAACAACATCAAGATCATATTTTTATGGTTCACGCTCAAGATCAAGAATGGCCCATCACTATGATTAAGGGCAGAAATAAACCAAAAAGGTACATATTTCACCTGATAAAATCAATTTACCAGTATTGCCCACAGTGACGGATCCAGGATTTTCACTCAGGGGGTTCGAAAAAAATAATAAAAGCTAAATATAAAAAATAATGTTGTTGATGGGAATCGAACCTAGAATGCTAGAGACTATTTTGAACACCCTGGACCACTTAAGCTAACCATTTGCATTTATTCAAGGTGTTCAAAAGTTAATATATGTACATAAACACAAAAAATCTACCCTACATATACACTGTAATTTTTTGCCAAGGGTGTTCGGGTGAACCCCCTCGGATACCTCTAAATCCGCCCCTGAATTTGCCCAAAACATTAAATAAATTATGCAAGTCAATCTCAAACCGATCACCAAAACACTAGATAAAACATAGAACAAGCATCAAGATCATCTTTTTTGGGTTCATATTGTAGATCAACATCATTAAGCTCCTATCAAATGGTCCATCACTATGATTAAGGGCATAAATAACACATTTCACCTGATAAAATCAATTTACCAGTATTAGCCAAAACATTCTATTAATTATGCAATTCAATCTCAGACCCATCACCAAAACACTACATAAAACACAGAAAAGCCATCAAGATCAATTTTTTTTTTTTTTTTTTTGGGCTCTTGTTGAAGATCAGAATCATTGAGCTACTATTAATGGTCCATCACTAAAACCCATCACCAAAAACACTAAATAAAACATAATGAAAAATAATCACTTCTGGGGTACAACAACTGAAGCAGGGGGTGCACCAAGAAGGCTATCTTGTTGAAGATCAAGTTCATTGAGCTACTATTAAGGGCAGAGATAACTAAAAACGACACATTTCACCTGATAAAATCAATTTACCAGAACTAGCCAAAAATATTCTATTAATTATGCAAACCCCATCATCAAGACACTAGATAAAACATAAAAAGGATCACAAACATAATGAAAAATAATCACTTCTGAGGTACAACAACTGAAGCAGGAGGTGCACCAAGAAGGCTAGAGATAACTAAAAACAACACATTTCACCTGATAAAATCAAATTTACCAGAACTAGCCAAAAATATTCTATTAATTATGCAAACCCCATCATCAAAACACTAGATAAAACATAAAAAGGTTCACAAACGTACTGGAAAAAAAAAAATAATCACTTCTGAGGTACAACGACTGAAGCAGGAGGTGCATCAAGAAGGCTAGAGATAACTAAAAACAACACATTTCAACTGATAAAATCAATTTACCAGAACTAGCCAAAATATTCTATTAATTATGCAAACCCCATCATCAAAACACTAAATAAAACATAAAAAGGATCACAAACATAATGAAAAAATAATCACTTCTGGGGTACGACAACTGAAGCAGGAGGTGCACCAAGAAGGCTAGAGATAACTAAAAACAACACATTTCAACTGATAAAATCAATTTATCAGAACTAGCCAAAATATTCTATTAATTATGCAAACCCCATCATCAAACCACTGGATAAAACATAAAAAGTTCACAAACATAATGATAAGTAAATACTGTAATCACTTCTGAGGTACAACAACTGAAGCAGGAGGTGCACCAAGAAGGCTAGAGATAACTAAAAACAGCACATTTCACCTGATAAAATCAATTTACCAGAACTAGCCAAAAATATTCTATTAATTATGCAAACCCCATCACCAAAACACTAAATTACACAAAGAAACAACATCAAGATCAAATCTTTTTTTTTTTGGTTCATATTGAAGATCAAGATCACTAAAAACTAAAAACAACACATGTCACCTGATAAAATCAATTTACCAGAACTAGCCAAAATATTCTATTAATTATGCAAACCCCATCATCAAAACACTAGATAAAACATAAAAAGGTTCACAAACATACTGGAAAAAAAAAAAATCACTTCTGAGGTACAACAACTGAAGCAGGAGGTGCACCAAGAAGACTAGCTTGTTGAAGATCAAGTTCATTAAGCTGCTGTTCACGATCCATCACTATCATTAAAGGCAAACCAAGAACCAAAACTGTTGTAGCAACAAGCCAAGCAGCTTTACCAGTACTCTTTGCTAGTTTTTTACCCACATAAGTAGCACCACAAGCTGCTTCTTTACCCTTTGTAACAATAGATGAACGAGAAATCTTGGACAAAACACCTTCATCTTTGTTGTTGTTGGTTGATCCAGTTAAAGAAAACCGTTTTCCACCTACAGAAGCCATTGTTGGTCAATAAAGGGGAAGGGTTCTTGGAGGAATGTAGAGTGAAAGGGGCTGTAGGGTTTTTGCTTGAAGTTGGGCTAAAACCCTTGCCATTTATTGACCAAATAAAAAAAAAATAAAAAATAAAAAAATAAAAAAAAATAAAAAAATTATATATATTTCTACTATATTAGAAGCACCGGTTGGGGTGCTTTTTCGTCGTCCGTTGTGGACCCCCCATAAAAACAAAAAATTAGAAGCACCGATTGGGGTGCTTTTTCGTCGTCCGTTGTGGACCCCCCATAAAAACAAAAAAAAAAATTTTGGGCCCCATATTAATCAAGCCCTAAAAAAAAAAAAATTGTAAAAAAAATTGTGGGTCCCATATTAAACAACATCGAGTATTAAAAAAAAGTAAACCCACCACATCCAAACTCAATGGAAAAAAAAGTAGACCCCGTATTAATAAAATCAAGCGATATTGAAAAAAAAAGTGAATCCCGTATTTAAAAAACAAACACCGTTAAAAAAAATGTGGGCCCCATATTAAACAGCGATGTGTATTTCGTAGCAAATATTAATATAATAAAGTTTTAAATACGAATCTATTTCTGATATTATATTAATCGTGTTTTGAACATAGTATCATATTGACAAAATCAAGCAATGTATAATAAAAAAAAAGTGAATCCCATATTAAAAAAATAAATAATGTCAAAAAAAAAAGTGCAGACTTTGTATTCTTACCAACACTAATATAGTAAAATTTTAGATACGGAGCATAAATTACAATGTTATATCAATCGTGTTTTGAACATAGTATATATATATATATATATATATATATATATATACGTAAAAATAATCTATTAATAATGTCAAAAAGGGTGGGCCCCATCTAAACGACACCAAGCAATATAAAAAATAAAAATTAAAAAAAAGAAGAAAACTATATAAAGCATGGGTTTAGCCATGCTTAAATACATCGTTAATATCTCTTAAAAAAAAGGTGGGCTCCTATACTAAATACACCAAGCAATAAAAAACAAGAAGAAAAAAAGTGAAACTCACCACATCCAAACTCACGGGAAAAAAAAAGTAGACCCCATATTAACAGAATCAAGCAACATTAAAAAAAAAATGTGAATCCCACATTAATGCTTTAATTAAGTTATCTTCATTTATTTCGATCTTAATTTAATATTTATCTTTTTTTTCCCATATTAATTTAGCCTAATTTTTGAAAATGACAAAATTTGAACCAATTATTTATAATAATAACCATAATAAGTAAACTGGATGATAGACAGGTGACAAAAAAAAACCGGATCAAAGCATATATTTTTTTTTCTCGAGAAATTGTACGAATTGCCCTTTAAATTGGCTGGTCTTTAATTTTTGCCTTTAGCCATCGAACTTATGCGTAGTGACATAAGTTCCTTAGTTATGAGGGCATATTTGTTATGAGATTTTATGAGGTAATACGCCACGCGAAAAAGTTATTCCATATTTGTTAATTGTTATGATGGTAAAAAATAAGGACCAATACAAAATATGGACAAAAGTGCCAATCTTTTTGTTTCTATCTATTTTTACTAATAATGACGAATCTGACTTGTCGCCTAACGGCAACCTGGTTCTACCTGTGGACGATTACTACATCTCCACGTCTGTTCTTCATAGCGCCATTCATTTCTATCCAAGAACTAGCGGTCTATGCCCGTCTTGTAGCGTTTCAACACTTTAGATTATAGTGCATCTATGTGTATATAGTTATTTTGAATGGTAATATATATATATATATATATATATATATATATATATATATTATTTAATTCAAATCAAATTTGGAACCGAATTTGACATTATAACTTATATATCCTAATTTTCGAAGTTATTTAGTTAAATAAATAAACTATACATAGTTAATGAACTTTTAAAACAAATACATAATTTAACTTTGTGCGACGGATGGATTTGTCGCTCTCTTAATCGGGGATTAGGGGTTCGAACATGGATATGAAAAAAAATCTTTGGAGGAAGCGCTCCTCCCTAGAATAGGCGCGATGCGGTGCTAATTATCGGATTAATTGAGAACTACATGTGATATCGAAGCGCAATCGGAAAATCAAAAACGTGAAAATGAGGTAGGAGGTTGATAGGCTTTTGAAAAGTAGGCTTTAAAAACAAAAAAACAAAAAAATTGACTTAAATAAATAAGATTAGGACCTAAAAGTAATTAATTAAAAAGTTTTAAAAAAATTTAAAAATTATTGTGAGATTCTAAAAGTCCTGAGGTTCGATAGGCTTTTGAAAAGTAGGCTTTAAAAAGCAAAAAAATAAAAAAATTGACTTAAATAAATAAGATTAGGACATAAAAGTAATTAATTAAAAAGTTTTTAAAAAATTGGGAAATTATTTTGAGGGGTGAGTTCTTCTTCTTCCTTTTTCTTAATTTTTTACTTAGTTTCTTATTTTAGTCTTCTTTCTCTCTTTAATATTGAAAATGTTTTACCTTCTGGGTCACTGAAATTGGATTTTTCATGTTATAAGAATTGTTAAAGTGCGACTGTATCCTTATACTTATTGCTCAATGGAGTCTATTTAGATTTTGAATTACTGGTGGTTTATGCTGAGGTACTTAGAGAAGTGCTTACTCAGTTGTCATAGGCTCTACTCTCAAGTCTCAACCGGTGTTTCCTTATTGATTTACGTATGTATGGTCTTTTTAGACGCTTCAAAAAAATTAGTTATGGAATTCGTTGATAAAGCCCGTAGCTTGCAGAATATTTTGATAATTCGTCATTAAATAGGATAAGGCTTAGGGGCGAATATTATAGTTTAGCACGGCAGATGTTCGCTAATTACTGTTTTATATCTAAAGAATTTGAGTTTCATCTGCAGATACAACTCTGCCAATTAAGCATGTGCAAGGACAACTGTTGAACAAACTGTTTTGTATTAAACTGAAAAATTCAGCATGGAGAAATTTTGAGATCGTTTTGTTTTATGTTGAAAAGTAACATATGTTTCCAACAAGTGTCGGTGAAAGAAGCCAAAAAACAAAGAGAGTCTTAGAGTACAATCGAATCGAGAAATGGTGGAAGCAGTTGTAAAACCTGAAACATCATGCAAGATGCTGAAACTAGAACCGCTGACAGCATTATGGAATATATAAAGGTAATTCCCCTTTTATAGTTCAAAATTTTTGTTTAGCCAAATTTCAGCTAATGAAGCTTGATTATCATGTCAAATTTTTGTTTAACCAAACTTCAGCTTATGAAACTTGAGTATCATGTGAACTCTTTAGATACAATGTTTGTAAGAACCTCTAATGCACGTGCTTTGGTTTCAACCAGGGATGAAAAAATCATTTTCTTGCTGCTCCCATTAACTAAAATATTTTACATAATCATCACTTTCTACCATCTTCTATTCTACAACTTTCTCCCCTTTCTTCGTTCCATCGATTTTTATTCCTCTCTCTTCCTTCAGTCTCTTTGATCCTCTCTCTTCCTTTTCTATTGGTAAGTGGAATTGCTGCTGATTGTTGGAAACTGAGTATGGTTATATTCCGTTTCCTTTGATTAAGTATGAATTGTTGGGTGAATGCTCATACCCGAACTTTAGATGCTGTAAGTTTAATCCCTAACGCTAACTTCTCGCCATCTGCTCCCCATATTAGATCTTTAATTATATTAATCGATTCAGTTTTGTGATTTATGTTACTACTAACAGTTCTTTTTGAAGTATATTTTGGTGCTTGCATGTGATTCTTGAGCTGATTCGGAGTGAATTTTATTCATATTTATCGTTTGATGAGGCTTTGATCTGACTAATAATTGAAGTTAAAGTCACCTTTGGAGATTTTAGTTAATTCTGATTTTTTGGTTGGACTTTTCAACGTTCATGTATTTTCTTGTGTTGGATGGATATGCTTGATTAATTAGAAAAAGGTTGAACTTTGATTATATAAAGATTTTCTTTCAGAGTTTTGACTTTGAATATCAGAGGAACTGTATGTACTTCTCTGTGTAGATAAATTATAAGTTAAGCCGAATCAAGTTAATTGTGGTGTTTAGCGACCAGGGAGAAAGGACATGTCCGCTATATGCCAAGGAGTTGGATTTGGCAGATCAGCAGTTGAAGCCTAGCAAGTGCGGCTATGAGGTTCGTATTATTTCCCTATATTCGATTAGAATGTTCCTCGACTGTGAAACCCCTTATGAAAATATACGGGAATCCTATCCTAAATGTCGTTGTGAAGGATAGGTTATTCAACAGTTGGACACCTGTTTGTAGTATTGCTCAGGGTTTATGAGCTAAAATGTGTCTACACCTTGGGAACTGTGATATAAGCAATTTGAAGCAATGATTTTCTTGGACTGATTAGCTTGGTTGTTCATGAGAAGGCTACACATTTTCCTGTCACTTTAAGTGCATTTCCGTCTTATATCCTTTAGTAAAAGTTGTCACGACCGACCAGTAGGCCGCGGCTAGTGCCGGGTTGGGCACCCAAACACATTTATTAACCGATCGATCGCATACTGACTTATAATACGTACGCTAAATATCGGATGTTGTCTCAAGCTGCCTCAAACACAAACATATATATATATATACAGAAGGTTTCGTGGTATCATATATGTAACGGTCCAAAATATATATACAAATGCAAGCGATCGGTACGCCATCACGGCGAATGGGATCGCCCGGAACATATGACATACGAACACACTGCATAAAAATAGGCACAACCCATGTACGTCTACGGATTCTAAACGGAACAACGAATCATATGACGGGGACGGAGTCCCACGTATTTCAACAAACAAATACATATACAACGGAAGATATATACCAAAATGTAGGCTCGGAATAAAGGGAGCACTCCAAACGGCGAATAGGTGTCCTGGGCGGCGGATCACCGGCCTGTGGGTCATGCACACGCGGGCATGAAACGCGCGCCCCAGAAAGAAAGGGGGTCAGTACGGAATATGTACTGAGTATGCAAGCAGCAAATATAGTAAACAGAACTGATCATAATCGAAACAGAAGTACCGAAAATAAGTGCAATATCCAAAATACCAAAATGTTTATTTTTAAAATACAAATCATGCATGGGGCTCGAAAAATATGGTCGCCATGCATTAATGGTAGCGTATAACACATCATACTTTTAAGATTTCATAGAAAGCCGGTGCGCGTGCATTTCATGGGCTTGGGGAAGATAATTTCATACTTACTTTTCGATATGAGGGAAGATAATTTCTTACTTACTTTAATGTCTAGTACTTTTCGATATTAGGGAAGATAATTTCATACTTACTTTAATGTCTAGTAGGACCACACAAAAAAGAAAAAAAAAAAAGTAATAGCCCCAAGTTGACTACATTTACAAAATAGACATGATACTATGCACATTCATTTGCAGAACAACTGAAAGGGATAGTGAGCGTGGGCTGAAAATTCCGACTTAAATATACTTATGTAAACAATATCACTTCACAATCCAACGGGCTTGTCATAATTAATTTGTATCTGTGTTTTAGACCAAGTAAGAAGTAGACTATGTACAATAAAACAGGCCTTACTGAGAAATTCTTCAGTCGTGAATACCCTTGTAACGTGCAAGGTTCTGTTCTCATTTGGTGTTTCTCCTTTTGCTCTACGATGCCATACCCAAGATAGAGAAAAAAGGATGGGAGGCCAAAAAAAAAAAAACAGTTAATTCATAAAATGTGATCTCATATAAGACTTAAGATAGGATATGCACCAAAAGAATATATGCAGTTATGGACAGAATTAATGAGATTTCTTTGGTATGAATAGATAAATAACAATGATGAGAGTTGCCAAATTAACAATATTAGCGACAAAAGTTTAAAGAGGACGAACGTGTAATTTCTCACAAGTCCCTAGCATTTTGATAACCTATAGGTGACATTAATCAATGAGAATACTTAATGTTTCCTGCAACATTTAGATATGATCACAGAATAAAGCAGCAAACTCCAACGTTTAATGGCATCTAAGTTAATTGAGCACAAGATTACTGCAATACATGCTTAATAGATTACTACTATATATATTCACAATACGTACAACAAACACAAGTACTGTTTAGTTAAACCATTTGCAAGCATTGTTATTGTAGACGCAATACACCAAAAATATAACTACTACTCCACTTATTATTATAGACATAATACACCAAATGTATCTATAAGATACATCATGAGGAAATCCTAATTTAACAGTTGTAGTGTGGTGGATGAAGTTCCAATCTCAGTAGCCAATCTTCTGCATTACAAAAAACCATAGCATAGGGACATGTCGAGGAACCTGAGAAAAACATGTAAATATCAGTGAAGTCAGGATTGAGAAATCTACAAATGAAGCAGTGCAACAACTAAAAAATACTGGAATAGAATATTAAACTATTTGTCCAACAAATACTTGCTTGAGTGATCAATCTGGAGGTGCCTATTATGTGATAACATATGTATTCAAGACATTGTCCATGGCAGATCCATGTTTGTGCTCCATTATAGCTTTAAAAAAGTGGTAGACTCAGACTTAGCATGCTCCAAAAGTCTCCGGGCCATTAAAAGAGTTGTGTGAACACACAGATATTCCATTTAGCCACTTCCTTGAAGGAGCTGTGTTAAGGAAGGAGCTGTGTGTTCTGGAGCTAAATGATGCAGAATCCATTTCTTATGCACATAACAGTACTTGAATATGCATGCTACCCAAACGGAAAGGAGTACCCTACCGGACGTTCACCGAAAAATCAGAGTGAGGCCAGCCCTATGTCAATATCACAAATAGTTAGCCTGTAACACCCCGTATCTTTGACCTAAGCTTTAACCATGATCCTAGACTTGGAAAATCAGATAAGGAATGTGGGAATTGAGATTTTTCCGTTCAGTTGTGATATGGTGGTTTACGCCCATGAACGATTGGTCGTATTCAATTTACGCCCATGAAGCGATTACGAAATGCTTCAGAAACCAGAATTTACGAACGATTCGGAATTTGACATTTTGAGGTCATATGGTTAAATACGGACTGTATTTCACTTTACGGCCCGTATTTCAAAACGTGTTTAGAATTTGAGAAAACTTCCTTGATGAAAGTTGTAGAGCATTGAAATACCTTTCCAACGGTATCTTACGGGGGTCAAACAGACACACGTACCAAAAAGTTATGGCCATTTTGCGAAGAGAGGCGGTGCGATCGTAAATCAAAATACGGACCGTAAATCAATTTACGGCCCGTAAACTGAATTTACGACCAACACTGTTCAGGTCGTAATTTGCAATTTCACGGACAGTATATATTCATCCATATCAGTTCAACTCATTACTTTTCACTCCCTCAAGCCACTACGACTTCCTACCCTCTCCCTTCATCAAGAACACCAAAGTAAGCCTATTCTAATTATTCCAACTCAATTCTAACATCTATCCTTGTAATCTAAACAAGAAATTATCATTCTAAAACTAGGGTTTTCAAGAAAACCCGTCTCAAGGTTCAAGAACTTAAGATTTTGGAAATCTTCTTCAAAGCTCAAGTCTCTAATTCAAGTTTTTGGAGCAATTAAGGTATGTAGAGTTACTATCTACGTGTGGGAACATCATTGTTTCTTCCCCACGCCTCATAATCCATAAATTATGATTCTTTACGAAAACTAGGGTTTCTATACCATGCTCGCATGATAACCCTGGTCCGTGTTTCATGATTATATTATGTATGAATTGTTATAATTCCATCATTGAATTCTTAATATTTCTTTATGATTATTGAGAATCGTCGTAATCCATGAAAACCCATATATCTCATTCCATGGGTTCATGCATGCTAGTTTATGATATATTATGCTATTTTCAAGAAAATACTATACATGTTTTACAAGTTCACGCAAGCAAGCTATAATTTATGATATCCGTGTACAAGCGAGGTTATGATTCATGAAAACCATGTACAAGCAAGTTATGTTTCATGACATACTATGGGCGACAAGTGCCACTATTTTTACATGTTCATGTTTTTGGGAGTTGCTTTAATTAGGGAGGGCTTCGGATAGCCCGAAACTACGTTGCCGTAGGATGAGGATTAATCCACTCGTGTTTAGGATGATTCTCATAATGATGGATCCTTTCATATTTTATTAAATCTCATGTTCCCTGGCAAGGGCGAGTGTTCTTTGGCGCGGGACGCAAGCACCAGACCATGGATCGGTTACAAGTTATTGCTCTCCCTACTTATGATATTTTTATCATGTTATATATATATGTATCCATGCTCATGCTCATGTTCATGTCCAGGTTTCAATTTCAGTTCTTACCATGTTATTCCATGTCCCATGTTATTTCTTTCAGTTGCTTTACATACCAGTACATTCAATGTCTTTGACGTCCCCTTTTGTTGCCGGGGAACTGCGTTTCGCGATGCGAGTGCGATATACGGACGACACGTACGCCGGGGGCCGACATTCGTATCGACTTATTGGTGAGCCCCATCTCGGGGTTTAGTCAACTTTTGTTTTATGATTAGTTATGCATCTCGGGTATCTTGCGGGGGCCTTGTCAGTAAGTATGTTTTCCGGTCAGACTCATGGTAGAGGTTTCATAGACTAGACAAGTCAGTTATGTTATGTCAGACATTCGGAGTCGTATGGCCATTTTGGCTCATTCATGTTATTTCCGCACTCATGTTTAAACAAGTATTTTTATTAAATATTATGACTTACTACGTTTTACAAAGGCTCATCATGCATTCACGTTATATTCCGCTCATGTTATGCCTCGTGATGATTCGGCGAAGCCATGTGGTTCGCTCGGTCGCGTACGATGAGGCACCGAGTGCGTGTTTCGCCCGAGCCATGGTTCGGGGCGTGACAAAGCTTGGTATCGAGCCTAGGTTCAAGTGTCTTAGGGAGTCTATGAAACCGTGTCCGGTGGGGTCACTTTTATATGTGTGTGCGCGCTACACATATAAACGATTGACCACCAAGACATTTAAGATTGTCTCACTTCTTTCAACTCTAGATCGTGTAATAGAGCTATGTTCTCAGAAATCACTCGGACTCGTGTGTTGTTTCCCGTTCTACCGAATACGCTACGTCTCAATGGATGTGGAAGATGTAAATCTAATTATTTTCGATGTGTTGCTTTCAGATAAAGTCATCAGGATTTATTCTAATTCGTGCCATGAAGCTTAGAGCAGTAAGTAACATTCTTTTTCTATCGAATTCTGAACGTGTCAAATGCGTAAGCGGCAAGAAGGAAATTCGAGGCTCGAGACTTGCTAAATAGTGCATGGTGTGTTTATCAGGTGATAGTACCATTTGAAAGGCAAGTTTCGATATGGTAGTACACGTAGGTTTATATACCCTATAGAATAAGTTTAATTAGACTCTTTGACCATAGAGCTATAAGATAAGGATGATGGTTCAGATTTAAGATCCCACGAGGTAGCATGTTATGAAGTTAACCGCAGCAGGCATAAATTGTCCACGATAGTTTTAAGCAGGAAATAGCCTAAGAGCCAACCACCGGTAATACTAGAAAGTCTCGAATTTTTTTTAGGTTATATATGTATTTTTGCCATATGATCTATGTACATGACTAGGAAGGGACTGGTGCCATAAGAAAACCATGAGCAGACGATATTGAATTTTTTGTGGGGTTAGTTTTAATTTATTTAAGCTTATTCAGATCAGACCCAGAGAGTATGATGTTAGTGAGTTACTACGAGGCAAATATTACTATGAGATAAAAAGATATGACGGTTCCTTTTAGGGTTATGTTATTAAGTATTTATCCACGATGTGTATAGTATGATATAATTTTGAAAGTGTATAGGGAGTTTGGGGTTAGTTATTCCAATTCCTTGTTTGAGACGAGATGAAATTTCCCTAAGTGTGACCATGTCCATAATTCAAAAGATAGTATACAACCCGAAATAGAGTCGGATAAGGAGGAAAAGTTAGAAATAACCTTATATTTCACTTTTGTACTCGAGAAGAAGAATTAGAGAATATGATACTAGCAAGTGGTAACGAAGCTTAGTAAGTAAGTTTGAGTAGATACGGTGAATTAGAAATTTTCGGCAGAGAGTTAGTAGAAGTATGATTTGAGTTACTTAGTCAAGTTAATACTAGTAAGTGGGCAACCGTCTAAATACACCGAAGGCGTGTTAGAACCCAAAGGGTTTAAGTTAAATTCGAGGTATAGACATGGGTGAAAGAAGAAAACCATCTAAGCGATGAAGAGTAGCCAAAAAAAAAAAAAAAAAAAAAAAGAGCCTTTATGTGCTATCGGAAAATAGTTTTTTCCCAAGGCGACAAAGCTAGTATGTTAGTCATGTACATTAGAAACCCATTCATTTAAGTAATCGGTTCTCCCGAAGAGATTGCTTGAAGTAAGCCAAAGAAATGAGTTGTCGGTATTTTAGAGGAAATTAGTGGAACCACTAGATTATCACTTATCTCTAACTCAAGGGATCCACAGGCTTTAAACATTAGCTTTTGAACTAAGGGGGAGATCATGCGATAAAGTGCCGATATAAACTATGTGTTTTGTAAGTTGATAGGTGTTAGGGAGATTATGTCGAAGGATCACAGTTTCATGTTGCTAAGATAAAGTGTGTGGAATTCGTCTTTTGTCATGTCGCTGAGATCAAGTTTTAGGGCGAATAAAAGGTTTAAGAGTGTAACGTTTCCAATTTCAGAATAATTCATGCACTATGTAGTACCAATGCCCAAACTTACTCTACACATGCATAGCATACCTATCTTATGCCCTTGTTAAAGCTTTACACTCCACGTTTAAGGTATAAGAAATAAGACTCCATACAATAGCAAGCTATGCAAGGGAATGTTCTTTCATTTTTCTCACATCAGGTTGTACTTATGTCCAAGGTTAAAGACCGCATTCATGTCTCACGTATCTATCGTGCTTTTATACTCATGTCCATGTTCTAGTATCTAAGTGCTTTTCAAATCTGATGATGATCTTAACCCCTATGATTATGTTATCCATGTTACCACATACTCGTGCCCCAATCCATTTCGTTATGCATCCCACTTATAGCGGTATCGTAATAATGATTTTGTTAGATAATAATGAAGATGAACCAAGATGGATGCCCAACCTATGATTCTATGTAATTCGTGCTTATGTTTCTTTGGCTAATGTTTTAAACCATCATAACTTATACAAAGGATGCCTTTATATTTTTCGAAGTACCTATGCCATTTTTATGTTCAAAGTGACTTTCTACCCATGTCTTAGATGCTCGAGGAATGAATTATTCATGCCTATAATCTATTTTTTCATGAGCCTTATTTATAACAAGGGCAATTACTCACGGTGATAAGAGTAAGCTATGTTGAATCATGTCCCATCATTTAAGATATCTAAGTTCTAAAGGTAATACTTTATCCATGCCTTACGTCTATGAGTACCCAGTGAGCCTACAATGGTACTCCACGCAAATCACGCTTATGTCTTATTAATAGCTCAATACTCATGAAATTAGGTCCAGACGCCACAATATGCATCCATGATGTACTCATGTAAATGTCAGGTTGCTCATGGTCCCATGTCTCATGTCATGCTATTCACGTTTCATGCCATATGAATCACGTTCCCATGTACGCATGTTCCACGTTACGTCCTCCATGCACAATGCACCATGTCATGTATGTTCTCTAAAGCATAGTATCTTATATGAATAGTACCAATAATTCCTTTTCTCTCACTCCTTAATGATCCGCTTACAATAATAAGCAAGGTAAGCCAAGATATTCATATCTATGTTTCAGAGCGAACAAGGTAAGGTTCGAAGTACGGTATGTTCCAAGTTCATAGTGAGATCCCTTCGAGTATTCTATGGTACTTATCTCAAAAGTATTCGACTCGAGATTTGATGTATCATGTCATGCCTACGCTAGAGCTTTATGAATACCTATGTTAGAATCATATTCCTAGTATATGACTCAACTCTATCTCATTCGCACGGAGTTGCACTTACATTCAGAGCCATCGTACTCTTATCTCGTATGTCTATCGTGGTAACACATGAACATCTATGATCAAGTCTCTAAGTGTTCAGATCCTACCACGCTAGTATTCAACCCTCATGTTGTAACAATCATGTTTTCGACATTCGGATCTATGTTGATGTCCATGTTTACACGTGTTTGTATCTTATAAAAGTTTAGCACTCATGTTTTCATGCCCAATCTTCATGTATTTAAGTCCCGTGTCATGCTCTCACGTCCGGGTAATCATGTCATGTTCGTGCCTATTTTCCGGTACTCATGTCATTCATGCCTACAAATTCTCTTCCAAACCCCATGTATAGTAATCATGTAATCATCACCAATAATCATGGGTTCGAGCCTTCGGTATTCATGTTAGCCACATTCAAGTTTCAATAATCAAGATTATGTCATATCACACGATTAAGATACCCTGTGAGTTGTGTGTTGGTACTTTAGTTAGTTGGCAGGCGTTTGAAGAATGTCGTGAGGATCTGAATTATGAAGGAAGTCCTGCCATAAATTTTGTAGATTCCAGAGTTAGTAGTGATTCTTAACCACTAGTCATAAATCGAGGACAAATGTTTCATGATTCTCATTCATGTAGGCACCACTCAGTTTCATGTTCCCCATGTACATGTTTCCATGTAATCACGTATTCAGTTCTCATGATCCATGACCATGTTCCCACGTAACCATGTCAAGCTCTTACGTTTTACGTCATGTTTCTTTCATGTTCATGTATTCAAGCCATGTCCACCATGTTCTTAACCATGACCCATCATTCGAGGACCCGAATGATCCCGAGGGAGATATTGTAACACCCCGTATCTTTGACCTAAGCTTTAACCATGATCCTAGACTTGGAAAATCAGATAAGGAATGTGGGAATTGAGATTTTTCCGTTCAGTTGTGATATGGTGGTTTACGCCCATGAACAGTGGTCGTATTCCAATTTACGCCCATGAACAGTGCCGTAAACCGAAACCAAAATTTCAACATTCTCGAATTTGACATTTTGGGGTCATATGGTTAAATACGGACCGTATTTCACTTTACAGCCCGTATTTTAAAAAGTGTTTAGAATTTGAGAAAACTTCCTTGATAAAAGTTGTAGATCATTGAAATACCTTTCCAACGGTATCTTACGGGGGTCAAACGGACATCGTGCAAAAAGTTATAGCCATTTTACTAAAGAGCGGTGCGATCAGTAAATCAAAATACGGACCGTAAATCAATTTACGGCCCGTAAACTAATTTACGACCAGCACTGTTCAGGTCGTAATTTGCAATTTCACGGACAGTATATATTCATCCATATCAGTTCAACTCATTATTTTTCACTCCCTCAAGCCCTAGAACGACTTCCTACCCTCTCCTTCATCAAGAACACCAAGGTAAGCCTATTCTAATTATTCCAACTCAATTCTAACATCTATCCTTGTAATCTAAACAAGAAATTATCATTCTAAAACTAGGGTTTTCAAGAAAACCCATCTCAAGGTTCAAGAACTTAAGATTTTGGAAATCTTCTTCAAAGCTCAAGTCTCTAATTCAAGTTTTGGAGCAATTAAGGTATGTAGAGTTACTATCTACGTGTGGGAACATCATTGTTTCTTCCCCACGCCTCATAATCCATAAATTATGATTCTTTACGAAAACTAGGGTTTCTATACCATGCTCATGATAACCCTAGGTCCATGTTCATGATTATATTATGTATGAATTGTTATAATTCCATCATTGAGTTCTTAATATTTCTTTATGATTATTGAGAATCCGTCCGTAATCCATGAAAACCCATATATCTCATTCCATGGGTTCATGCATGCTAGTTTATGATATATTATGCTATTTTCAAGAAAATACTATACATGTTTTACAAGTTCATGCAAGCAAGCTATAATTTATGATATCCATGTACAAGCAGGTTATGATTCATGAAAACCATGTACAAGCAAGTTATGTTTCATGACATACTATGGGCAGCAAGTGCCACTATTTTTACATGTTCATGTTTTTGGGAGTTGCTTTAATTACCGAGGAGGGCTTCAGATAGCCTGAAACTACGTTGCCACCGTAGGATGAGGATTAATCCACTCATGTTTAGGATGATTCTCATAATGACTGGATCCTTTCATATTTTATTAAATCTCATGTTCCCTGGCAAGGTAGGTGGGTTTCACAAGGGTGACGCAAGCATGCAGGATACATGGATCGGTTACAAGTTATTGCTCTCCCTACTTATGATATTTTTATCATGTTATATATATATGTATCCATGCTCATGCTCATGTTCATGTCTGTGTTTCAATTTCGGTTCTTACATGTTATTCCATGTCCTATGTTATTTCTTTCGGTTGCTTTACATACAAGTACATTCAATGTGTCGACGTCCCCTTTTTTGTTGCCGGGGCTGCATTTCACGATGCGAGTCGATATACTGTGACGACACATCCGCTCGTGGACAACGGCATTCGTATCGGCTTATTGGTGAGTCCCATCTCATTCGGGTTTAGTCAACTTTTGTTTTATGATTAGTTATGCATCTCGGTATCTTGGGGGCCTTGTCCCGTAAGTATGTTTTCCGGTCGGACTCATGATAGGGGTTTCATGAGACTAGACAAGTCGGTTATGTTATGTCGGACATTCGGAGTCGTATGGCCATTTTGGCTCATTCATGTTATTTCCGCACTCATGTTTAAACAAGTATTTTTATTAAATATTATGACTTACTACGTTTTACAAAGGCTCATCATGCATTCACGTTATATTCCGCTCATGTTATGCCTCATGATGATTGACAAGCCATGTGGTTCGCTCGATCACATGCGATAAGGCACCGAGTGCCGTGTTTCGCCTGTGCCATGGTTCGGGGCGTGACATAGCCACAAACCAATTAAATAGTATGCAAAGCATCAGTAAGGTGAAGGTGATGTGAGGTGCTAAAGGACTATACAGTAGTAATACCATTTCAACGAAAAGATCTAATTTGTGTGCCATTGCCTTTTTGAAATACAGGATATAACCCAAGCAAATGTAACTTAATTATTTGTGTGTTACATTTATATAATCAGTGATACATACAATACTAAACATAAAGACGGATTGAAAAATTAATCATAAATTCATAATGTACGTACAGTGAACCCCTCTTCCCCTTCCAATTTCCCCGGTACGTTGTAGCATATTCAACAATTCCTTGAAGCTATTTCCTCAGGTAAAATATGTTTTTTTTTCTTAATCTTAACCTGATAAAGATAAGTTACGAAATAACGCCAATTGTTTGCGTCAAATAGAACTGTATGGCAGTTGCAACTTGCAACATCTTATGCATCTCTTGAGACTTGCAACATCTTATGCATCTCTCAAGCTCTCCCATTTTCATTTTACTTCTAATGAACTTACTAAAAGCCTCTCACAGAAAACATTGCTAAGTAGAAAACAAAAGACAAAAGCAGGTTATACTGTTACACATTCCAGAAATGCATGCTTTTTTCACATTTAAATAGTTTTCTATATAACAAATTGTGGTACAAATGGCAAAAATTCTGCAACAAATACGAAATACTACGCACAAATTTCAGTGTTGTGGGTTCTTTAATGGCATATGTAACTTTACCCACACCAGGAATACATAAAAATCAAAAGTGTATATTATCTATCCTACATAAAATATTATATCAAAATTAATTTGCAACTAATTCTTTCAATGGAAATGAAGCCAAAAGTTTTTATCTCATTAACTATGTACATGAGAGGGACAGTGGGCATGCATCACAGGGCATTACACAGGGACAAAAAGGTGAATTCAATTCCCAAAATAGGAAATCTGAGTTGTTTAAGGCACATCACTGATAAGCATTAACTTGACACATGAATTAAAAGAAAAATAACAAAAAAGGTATGTACCTATCATTTGGGGTTACCAGTCCTGTTCTGTTTCTTTCTAGAGGGATATGAGAGAATTGGCCAAAGATTTTGCCTTTGGCTTATCACGTATGTTATGTAATTGCATAAAGTCGATTCCATTATCATTAACAAAATTCGCACGTATAAGAATATGCGTTTCAAAATTTTCTTCCCAGAATCAAATCAATTCATATCCAAGTTCTTCAAATAACATAGTAGTTTATGAAGCAACCACTCTATCACTATTGCATTCAAACTTCAATACACTCAAACAGTACTATACTGGAACTGAGGTAACCGAACTATGTTCTGATATAGCACAAAGTATCATTCATGAACGAACTTAATAACATAGTACTGGACAATTAGTAATAATCGAGCAAAACGACTTCAAATCATTTCACTAAGATTAGAAGGGATTACACATTCTGTAAAAAGGGAATGCAACATGACTTATCTAGATCAGCTCCTCAACTCCATTTGAGTGCAAATATATGGACAAACTACATAGTGTCAAATGCATGCTTTATTATCTCCAGTCTTCCATCTTGGAAAACTAAGCGCTTCCCCCCCCCCCCACACACACACACACACACACACAGAGAACAAAGCAAAGGTCAGGAAATAACTGAACCTGTTCATACATATGAGGATTAGTGATGCAATTCAATTCCTTAATATCAAGCAAACTCCATCTGTGAATATCTCCATCCTCTATATATTTTAGAACATTTTCAACTCGATCTTGAAAATTATAGTTTAGCAAGCTGATAGCATCGCCCGGTGCATTAAACAAAACATATATCACCACTTTAGGGGTCAGTCACTTTGAAAAGCAATCTATCTAAAAATAAGTATCGCCAATGACAACGCAATAGAATGCACCTTATGGATCCAACCTCTGAAAGCCTAAAAGAGAAATGTTCATAAACAGCAACAGAACTACTTTTCTCAAAGTTGACATCAAATGTTATAAGTCATCTTCTTCTGCTCAAATAATTAATCCCTTGGCATTAGCTTGTCCAAAATGGGAAATGCTCCACTGAATGCGACCAACAGAATGGCTCTACTCAAATAGAAACGCTAATGTAAAACGAATTCTGGTAATTTCTTAAGTGTCCGCTTGATGCTGCTTCACTTTACATATTACATTTCCTATAAGAGGAAGTGAAGAACAGCTCTACTCCTATACTTAAGTGGTAGCAGTAGTATTGATTCCCTTTCAGCAGTGTAATATACCTCGTATTCCCTTTAATTTCCACAAGTGTATCAACTCTAGCCAACAATTCACTATAATACACTGTTCTCTGTTTTCTCCCTCTGTTCTGTTGTCATCTTTTCTCAAATTACTCTTCTTACATAAGGTGGTTATGGATTAGAGGGTCAAGTACACTAAGGAAAGGAAGCTTGTCGGAAAATAAGGGCGAATATAATTTGATCATTATAAAGAAATCCAAAATCTTTTTAGATAGAGCTGTTCATTAGTTTCCAACCGCAGGTAAATGAAATCCGATACATATGAGCTACTAAAAGAATCTACTGATATGTACCCTCATCGCCAAAATATTGACCAAAACACTTCTTGACGATTCGGGCAAATTTTCTTTCAAGACTGTTCTCCCAGATAAACAGTGAACATTATCTCTCTGAAAAATTGTTTTCGCAGTGTTGCTACATCTGCAGTTCAAGAATAAATTTTGTTCTAGAAAATTGCAAAAATCACGTATATGAGACCAAAATTTGGTCAGTCTGACCACCATGAACTGAACCAGGTCAAGTTTGATGCTAGAATAAATGATTGGCACGAATATATATAGTTATAAAGTGCTTTAAGGTCAAACTTACCAAGAAGGTTGTTGTCCTCGGTCATTATCCTTTCTCTTCATACACCTGAATGAGCACACCTGGAAATTTGCTCATTACTGATAAAAGTTCTATTCAAAATGTGACAACTTCATGCGACATGCAGTGGTTATTTCTAACATCTTCAGTTCTTACAATCTTAAAATCCTAGCGATTTGAAAAAATTTCTCTTTTGTTACTTCAGCATAAGGAAACGATAGCAATTATGCATTAAAAATTTGAAATGAGACACAAGCAGATAAACAAATGTCTACCTTAAGTATAGCAGTATACAAGCCATAAAAAACTTGCTTTTCCGGTAAATATTTTTACAAACAATATAGTACGTCATAGAATGTTGGAAGGAAAAAAGAAAGTGAGCCATTTCAACCTAACGTCTACCTTAAGTGCAGCAGTATACAGGCCATAAAAATTAAGTGGGCGTTTGGCCATAAAAATTATTCACTTTTTTCCGAAAATTTTTTTCACCTTTTTTACCTTTAGCGTTTGGCCATAAAAATTATTCACTTTTTTCTGGAGTTGTACTCAGGAATACTAAAAACAAGAAAAACTTGTTTTTCAAAAAATTTCAACTTTTTTCACTTTTTTACACTACATTTCACCAAAAACTATAATTTCAAAAACTATGGCCAAACACAACTCCAGCTCCAACTCTAATACAACGTGTTAATCTATTTAATTATTACCTTTATAACTCATTCTTTGCACTGCAAAATCTATTTAATTAATACCTTTATAACTCATTATGTAGCCGACTTGCGTTTATGATCATATACTAATACAAAGAGGACAAAGAAGTGGCTAGCCTCTTCAACAAAATTGGGAAAGGGGTCGCGGTTTCAAATAACTTCTATTATAAAGAAGAATGCAAATGCAAAAAAGCAGTTCAACATTGTGAAAAACCATGGAACAGAATGAAGGCAAATTTGAGGCACGATTACTTTAATAGTCCTTGGGTAGGAATTTCAACTATAGCAGCCATCATACTCCTCATACTCACACTTACACAGACAGTTTTATCTTTCATAACCACTCTTAACAAGTCGTCTTAATTTTATGACATTATTGATTAGTTTTGTTAATCATTCTACTCTGGATTTGTCACTACTAATCTATTCATGTAATTTGTGTGTTTGATGGGCTTAAGATTGTATTCAAGTTCCATTAATGGATTTAGCATTTCTAGGCAGATTCATAGTATTAAATATTTACAAATGAAGGGATTTGTAAATATGTTAAAATCTTAAAGATACAAATTAAAATCTTGATGGCCAGTTTGTAAGTTGATGTTTGATATAAAGAAGCTGGCCCTTGTAGTTATTAAAAGTTGCATACACCTCCCATTTCATCTTTTTGGAACCAATTGCAAGTTTAAAACAGCAATACTTTAGGATTGGAGTTACAATTTCATGCTCTCTTTTCATTACCATTCTATGATGTGTAGCTATAAAATTTTCTTTTTAATTTCTAAAGCTACAATTTTTACTATATTATCTATTTAAATAATGAATTTCAATATGTGTAAATATCAGTTTTGACATGAACATTTGTAAATATTGTAACAGATTCTCTAACTCAAGATTACTGTAACCGATTCATAAGTTTACTTTACCAACTGATGGAGATTAAAAAACCCATATTACAAAGCGGGTTAAATTACGCATAGGCATATGAGCAGCTATCATTCAATGTACATCCTACATATTTCAGTGATTTTCTGTTTTCATGGATTATCTTATCGACTCGGACAAAGATGTGAGTTTAGTGGGGAAGAAAGCTTTTTTTTGAAATTAGGGTTCTAATTTAGAGAGAAAAAAACACTGATTTAAAGGGGAGGGGGTTTTTAGTCACGTGGACCGCATAGGTGGACAACCACCTCGACAATTTTTTCCACGTCGGACTGCCCAGTCAACATTCGTGGCGGTCCGTTAATGAGAAGGGCATTTGTGGTCTCTTAGAGTGACAGCAAGGGTTCTTTTTGTACCAAAAACAAACTGAGGGTGTATGTGGTCGATTTCGGATAGTTTGAGGGTAGTTTTGGCCCTTTTCCATTATTTTAATAGTCCTTGGGTAGGAGCTTCAACTGTGGGAGCCATCATACTCCTTATACTCACCGCTATACGGACTGTTCTAGCTTTCACAAGTGGTTTTAAGTAAGTAATCATTGTACTAATTATATACAATTGTTGTTGGAATGTCTTAGCTTTATTGTGTTAAAGCTTCTTGTGCTTAATTGATTAAAGGTGTTAGAATCATAATGGAAGTTTTTTCTTTTCTCTGGTAACTCAGGATTTAAAGTTTATGGATTCTTACAGTTATTCTCAAATTAATATAAAATGATAACGGGTTCACATTTAAATATTCATAAAATTTTAATGGAATTTTTAATATGTATATAGGGTATGTGCAAAATCTACTGGTTCTAGGGAACCCATACTTGAAGAGCTGGATCTGCCCCTGGGTATGGCACCTTCGAATAAGAAGTAGATTCTTAACTATCAATCTCTTCTCTCTCTTTCAATAATAAAGATACAACCAATTAATATTACGCTTCTCTTAAGCTAATTGGATCGGCTGTATGAATCTTGAACATCTATTTTCAGTCCATGTTGACCCGTTATTAGTTCCATTATTCAATAGTACTCACTACTATAGAAAATTGTGATTTAGTGAGGAACAATCCCTTGCTAAATGGAGTTTATCCCTCGCTAATTCAAAATTAGTGCATGAGGAACAAGAGCCTAGCTAATTTTGTCACTAATAAGGACCTCACAATTTTTAGCTAGAACAAGGCATTGAGGAAGTTGTTCATGATATAACTCAAAAATGGCTCATGCAACAGAGAATAACTATCAGGAGTCTGACATTTCCTATATGCATTCAATCTGCTGAAGGTTTTCAAGATCATGGTAAATACTTGATTCAACCTACAGAATTCTTCTCAGCGCTCTCATAATTGAAAAAACTTTCCGTGGATTAATGTATTAATACTTTGTTTTGCAAAAGAGATATGGTCAAAGTTGAGGGTAAATTTCACAAAAGCTTTGTAATTTTTCTGTTACAAACGACTTTTCTGAAAAAAATTCATAATTATGTGACCATTTATAAAATTTACCCCTAAAGTTCATGAGACTGTGCTGGGTTAGTTGAGTCAAGGGACAAAACTCCTCAAAGCGAGAAGAACAAGGAAACTGTTTGATTAAAATTTCAATGTAGACAGGGGAAAAAAATTCTGAAGTTAGCTAGATGTTACTCCTCCGTCCCGGTCCCAATTTATACTAGGGTTGACCTATTTGGGGAGTCAAACAACTCTTTCTTTGACTATGATTTTCTCCAACTCTTTTCATATATTGTGAATTATTAATTATGCAGATTTATAGTAGAATTCTTTATGAAGTTTTTAAATATGAAAATTTTAATATAAAATACTCGACGAATCTATATTAAAATAAATTCAAAGAAAGTTACTTGATGTAATCATATAAATTGAGACGGAGGACAATATTTTTTCTAGTAGTACACTTATATACTATTTGTTACTTTTAATTACCCAAATCATATTAAAATAAATTCACTTTTACTTGTATATTTAGCATATCAAGAGAAGGGCAAATTTTTTTCTTGTTTTACCCTTAACATTTATTACTAATTACCCAAATCATTTGCCAAGATTTTTTTGAATGGCATTAATAGTCATGGATATTATAATGAAATATGTACTTCCTTTGTATCGTAGACAAGTAAAAGTGTACGGAGAGAGAGAGGAATCCTCTAATTTTTTATGTCATCATTAGGTGTAAATATTTAATATCTTCCAAGCCACTATTTTATGTTCTTCCCGAAAATGTAGCCTTTGTTTCTCTGATACAGGCCACTCACCCATTATCTCCCATGTTCTCATAATCAATTACGTACCTCACTAATCATCTTATTTATTCCAGGGCAGAAATTTTACACTTATAGAGATGAGTATTTATTCCATATGTGGTGCAAGATAAAAATTGTTTAATGTGCATGTAAAAGTGAGGTTGGTGTACATGTTGTGAAAAAAAATCCGAAAGAATAACAAAGTTTACATCTCCAACTTATTCACTATAAAAGAGAGAATTTTTTTCTGGAAAGAATGTGTACTGATAATCATCAATCATCTAAATTTGCAGTTATATATATATATATATTGAAAATAAAAAAAGTTAAATGGAAAATACTTACCTACACTTCTATTTTCCTAGCAAATCAATAAGTATAAACTATTCATTATCTCTTAATCGTAATTAGTTATCATGTAATTTTCACATCAATTGTGATTAATCCTCATCTTATAGTTGAAATAACTTGATTGGTGCAAATACAATATGCAAGTTGTTTCCCCAGTTAAATTTTATTATAATAAGCTCATTTAACAAACTAGACGTCATTATCCGTAACATTCAAGATAAAATTAATAAAATAGTGCCACCATATGTTTACTATTGGAACCGGAAATGTCAAAGGCAATATTATAAAAGAATTGGAAAACTTTAGTGTTTTTCTGTTAAACTAAACTTGACATGAAATCTAAGAATAAATGTTGACTTGAAACTTAATTAACTAGCTAAAACTTTATCCTATGATACTTTTCTTATATTTAATGTCATTACTTTATTCTATGATACCTAAAGCTTTATTTATTCTATGATACTTTTTTTTTTTTTGGGTAAGTTACTATGATACTTTTCTTAAAGTGACATTATTTCCTGTTAGTAATATAGGCAGGCTTGCAATCACACAAAAGAAAATCTATATATAGTACTAAGGTCTTTTTAGCTTCAACATTGTTTTCTTCTTTGCCTTCATACACTTTAGTATTTTCCATCTCTCATCCTTCAGAAAAGTCAAGCAGAGAATAGCTTAAGAAGAAACTCAAGTACACTCCAATTAGTCCACTTTTGAATTTACGAACAGCCAAACCAAAGAGGTAATTTGCTTTAAATGCTTTATACAACATCCCACATTAATTATAGAACTAGTTTGTGCTGTTGTTATTTTTTTCTAGTAATTTTAAGGGAATAAAAATAAAATATAAGGATGTTAAATATTATTGCATTTGTTCCAATTTATGTGGCACTGTTCGGATTTCGGGAGTCAAACCGTTAAAAACTTAAAATATGACCATGAATTCGGACATGGAATCTTTCAGTTTTTTGAAAATATTATTATATTTGAAAACTATGTAAAAAGTACTACTATAAGTCAATAAGTGACAGTTCAAATAGTTAAACGACATATTAAAAAGTCACAAAAAAAATAGTCTATTTGACTCTCAAAATCCAAATGATGCCACATAAATTGGGATGGAGGGAGTATCACCCTATAGGCTATAACATACTTAAGGCAGTTTTTATTACTCCCACTTGTTTCCATTTTCTTAAAGAGTAGTATCTCCTTTTCTAGCAAAAAAAATGTTTATGTTGGGGAAGATATAAAATGAAGTATGTTGACTCTTACTGCGAATCTTTTCAAATAAATTGAGACGGAGAGAGTACTTTGTAAAATGATGTCATGTGTGATTTGGTTTAAGTTTTATATATTGATGATGTAAACAAAGTTATACATAACTTTTAAGATAAACATTAAGGGGTTGTTTGGTTTAAATGTAATGGCACTGGTTCAACTATCAAGGTATTGTCTGCTTTGAGTTCGGGCACGCAAGGATTTGTTTAACACATTCTTACAAGATCCCTAACTTTCTTATCTCATTCCGATGTGGAGTCGCCTAAGGTGTAATGTGCACTTCTGAGGCTTGCTCTACGTTATGGTCATCACATCCCGAACTTAGGTCCTTGAGAGTCCCCACCTACGTCACTGCTCGAACTATTAAGGTATTGTGCGTGATGGCCCAAGGATTGTGCGCTTTAACCCCGGGCCCCCCCCCCCCCCAAAAGACGCATCAATGGTTGATTTTGAACTTACTCTTATAAGCTCTAACTTTGTTCTCCCATTCTGATATGGGATTCACCTAATAAAATGCACAATGTGCATCCCTTCTTCAGAGGCTTTCCCTCTGTCATGGGGTCACATTAAAATAAGAATATCTCAAGATTATAATACCGAGATTAAAATTAGGACTAAAACTTGGATACCTTGTCTCAACTTCTATATTAGATAAGTTATTCAAATTAAATTATTTCGGGATAATATCTAATCGGACATAGGATAATTTATCCTAAAATATAAATAGGATAATCCACCTAATTTATCCAAACAATCACTAATTGGGAGAAGGTGATAAAATAAATTTAAGCTAGTTTAGAACTCTAAGCTTGGAAGGGAAAAAAACCTAAGTCACATTAAGTACGTATATATATCCCATGCATAGGATAAGCTACCTAGTTACATTATGTATGTATAATATTGCGTGTTATGTTGTATTACTTGTTAGTACATCGAGTAACTTTAGTTAAGGTATAAATTTATAGGGAAAAATGGCATTTTCTACCTGTATTATTGGCGATACACTTTTGATTAAGTGATATCTCGTACATTTAACCTTTAATTTATTGCACCGACTTTAGTCTAATTACTCCCTTAGAGGTATTTTGTAAACAAACCATCTACTATTTGACCCTTGCCCATTAAAATATTTGTTAGCTTAGCATGCCATTAAACACTTCCAAAAGACGCATCTAACCCAATAAATATTGTCTTTGGTTGAAACTTACTCTTATAAGCTCTAACATTAGATGAACATTCTCCACAAATTCGTCTAAAAAGTATCCGAACAATTTTCCAAAGGACTAATAATCGTGTATTTATCTAAAGTCTGTATCTTTAATACTTCTCAAACTACTTTATATTTTTGTCAAATAGTCAACAAAAAGAGTTGTAAACATCATATTTATTCTTTACCTGTTGATGTGTTTGAGAAGTGAAGATCGAGTGTATAATTGCAAATATTATATTAAAAATACACTCAAGAAAATGCCCATATATCATTGCAAAATTCCCAATTAGTTAGCAAACATAACTCAAGTAATACCTAGTTCAATGATCATATATAATACAACGTTACCGTGCTTGATTTGATAATTTATCATCGCAAAATTCATCTTCCTCCAATGAATTATGCTTCAGGCTACACTGCAAGAAAATTTAGCTATTAAATGAATAGTATATAGTAATTAATTATTGACAAGAAGAGCATAAAATAACTAATACATTAATTGGATAAAAGTTGATTTTAAAAAGAAAAAATGGGGTTCGGTGGAATGTAATATGAAACTATATGGAGAGCTAAAGCATGAGGTGGAGGAGATTAGTAATCGAAGAACGAGATTAGTAATCGAAGAACAAACTTTAGTCCAAGCAAACTCCTGGAGTCACTTGAACAAATACGATAAGCTAATGATCTTATATAACACAAAATTTAGGAATCCTAATTGGCTCTTGGTCTTCTAGAAAACTTTCACATCATTAACTCTTCAAATTATCTGTTTTTTGATAAAAAAGAATTGGATAGTAATTAAGAATCTTTACAGAAATTAATAATGATTCATTGTACTATAACTATGTCATTTACGTGGACATAAATTACACATTTGCAATAAATATTGGAAAGTAAAGAATAGTGTTAAACGAAGGACAAAATATTCTTTTAACTTTTGACGGACATTTTGATAATTCAACTTTACCCTTATACTCTTCCCACTTTTAGTATAATATGATATGATATGATATGATATATATACCCGAAAGAATGATACATTTATATATTTAGAAATAATTTAGCTTAAAACTTTCGCTTTTATCCTTAATGAAATGATTTGACCACAGTGGCAAAGATCTATGACTTGTTTTAGACCACAAGTTTGAAAAATCTTATTTCATTCTTAAATTGTGTGCTTAGTCAAATTAAGATGCTTAAATTGAGACGGTGGAAGTACTTCTTTTTCGTTGTTTAATCTTCATCTTCTTCTTCTTCTTCTTTTTTTTTTTTTTGGATAATATGCTTATTTTGTTGCAAAAAGAGAAGTAGGCCAGTGAAATTGAAGATTGACTATAGAAGAAATAAAGTACAAAATTAAAGAAAAAGGTATTGCTTGTGTGTGTATTGAATATGTATATCATTTGAAGTATTCGTTTTAAAATTCAGAACCCATAAAGTTGAAATTCTGACGTCGGCTCTAGACTTACGAGTCGGCAGAACTCAGTACCTTTAATTCAAATCTTATATTTATGTTAAAAGATTTATTTAGTATATATAAATAATCAATTCAAAAAAATGAAGAAAATTGTGATCCGAAACCCATAAACTAAAATGTTTTAATCCTCATCTGCTAATGAAACTCAATTCTATGTTATGTCTCTAGCACGCATGGGATCTTAGTAGGCGTTTGGTCATGAAAATGAAATATTTTTCACTTTATTTGGAATTTTGAAGTTGCAGTTGAAGTAGGAGTTGTAGATGGTGTTGTGTTTGGTTATAGTTTTTGGAAACAATATTTGGTTGTTTGAATGTATTGAAAGTGAAAATAAGGTTTTAGGTGTTTTTCAAATTCCAAATACAACTTCGAGCTGCATTTGAAATTTTTAGAAAATGTCATCACACATCTTTTATTTTGTGTAATTTCTCATGGAAGCACCATATAATTGTTGCATCTTACTGGGAAGCAATAGTTGCATGTTTTCTACTGTGGAGAACTTACCGAATAAAACTTAAAAAAGCAAAATCCAAGATCGAAATAATTGACTTTATTTAATTTGATTTGGTTTCTAGTTCTAGACTTAGTAAACTGACATAATTCGTTTGGTTTGATAGATGAAAACATCGAACCAAACCGGCTACGTGCACCACTACCCTATCCTATTGATTTCAAGAAGTTCCAGTTATATTTCTTTTCAAGCAGTTTCAGCCTTAAACTTCTTTAATTTAGCTTGAAACTCTTTCTATTGCACAAAAAATTATGACTCTTTTTCATTAATTACAGATAGAAGAAGGCAGGAAGATGGATCATTTAATCGATATAAATCAAATCCGTGATGAAATAGCTACAGATTTGCGCCATTCATCTATCAAATCATGTACCATATTCAAAGTAACTGTGGGTCTGAGTGCATCAAATCCAGATGCTTATAAGCCACAATTGGTATCCATTGGTCCTTATCATAACAATAATCCACAACTTCGCTCGATGGAGAATTATAAACTACGTTACCTACAAAGGTTTCTTAGAAGGAAAGCGGGGATTGATTTGGAGAGATGCATTACGGAATTAGCACCCCTCAAGGATGTGGCGTTGAAGTGTTATGATGACATAGAGGACCTCTATAGTGATCACAACTCCAGTAAATTTTTGAAAATATTATTACTTGATGGTTGTTTTGTGGTTGAGTTTATTCGAGAGTTTCGTGGAATGAAGCCAAATGGAGAAGGCATAATTATTGAGGTTGGTTGTATACATAATCAAGTGCTTCGAGACATGTTGCTACTAGAAAACCAACTTCCTTTCTTTGTCCTCACAAAACTTCATGACATGACTATGGATCAAATACCGTTCACAAGATTGATGATGAAAACCCATATTGCTTTCTTTAATTATTCAATATTAAAGATCTGCTGGTCGTCCTTTATTGAGACCGAAGGTCATGATGTTAGAAACATCAAACATTTACTTCAACTAGTACACATGTCATGCCAACCTTCAGAGAAGAAAGCTAGCCAAACTGAGAATCCTACTTTGGAAATGGAAACATGGACCAACATTCCAAATGCAACAGAACTCCGCGAAGCTAGAGTTCGATTTTCGAAAGTTGGAAGATTTAAGGAACGCGACCTTGGAGATAATTCAAGTTTATTTGACATTAAATTTGCGAATGGAATCATCACCATTCCTTATTTTGAAGTTTTTGCCGAAATGGAGACCATCCTGAGAAATCTTATAGCATATGAGCAGCTATCATTTGATGTATGTCCTAGATATTTCAGTGATTTTTCTACTTTCATGGATTATCTTATCAAATCGGATAAAGATGTGAGTTTGCTCCGTCAGAATGGAATCATCAAGAATGATATAGGAGGGGACAAAGAAGTGGCTAGCCTCTTCAACAAAATTCGAAAAGGGGTCATCGTTTATGACGATTTCTACTATGAAAAACAATGCAGGAAGTTAATTCAACATTGTGAAAAACCATTGAACCGAATGAAAGCAAGTTTGATGTACAATTATTTTGATAGTTTTCGGGTAGGAACTTCAGCTGTGGGAGGCACCATAATTCTCATACTCACCATTATACAGACTGTTCTAGCTTTTCATAGGTGATGTTAAGTAGGTAGACATTATTCTAATTATAATGATATATCGTTTGAATGTCTAAACTATAGTGCTGCTTCCTCACAACTCCATGCATGAAATTTCCATGTGTGATGGTGAGTTTATTGTGTCAAAGATGGTGCATAATTAATTGATTAAAGGTGTGAGAAAAACAATAGAGTTTTTTTTTTCTTTTTTCTGGCTTGACATCTTCGAACGAAAATTATTTCAAGCAAATGCGCATTCTCTCTTTTTATTTTCCTTGACAGAATAACCTCCCCCCCCCCCCCCCCCCCCCAACCCCTTCAACCCCTTTTTTTTCTTTTGATCCTTGCGGATGGGATCATCTATTCAATATATAAAAAGAAACTCAAGATATTTAAAATCTTTCTCTTTGAATAAGATCTTAATTCTAGTGATGGTTTCCTTAGATATCTTACTACTAGAATCCCTCTTTTTTCAGATCTAGTTCAAATGAATGTGCAAATTCTCTTTCTAGCCCTCTTATGAGTTTTTCATTAATTCTACGGAAAAGGCTCAAATATGTCATCGAACTATAAAAAATGGTTCATTTATGCCATTCATCAATAGTTCGGCTCATTTATGCCATCGAACTATCGAAAATGACTCATTTATACCACTCATCAATAGTTTGGCTTATTTATGTCATCGCCCGTTACCAAAATGACTCATCCATACCATTTTTCATTAACACCGATTTTACAATACCAGATATGACACGTGGCCTCCAACTAGATTATGGTTGTGGGTGGGTAGGGTGTATGGGTCGGATTTTTTATTAATTTGGGATTTAAATTGGGCTGGTTTAATTAAACGACGTAGACCTCTAATTAGAGGCCACGTGTCATATCTGATATTATAAAATCGGCATTAATGAAAAATAGCATGGATGAGTCATTTTGGTAATGGGTGATGGCATAAATGAGCCAAACTATTGATGAGTGGCATAAATGAGCCATTTCCGATAGTTCGATGGCATAAATGAGCCAAACTATTGATGAGTGGCATAAATGAGCCATTTCTAATAGTTTGATGGCATATTTGAGCCTTTTACTTTTTTTCTTTTACCTTTTTCCTCTAAAAACAAATTCCCCATTCTTCAACATAATTTTTTTAATTCTTCTATTACTTTTTTCCTTCTAAAAGCAAATTCTACATTCTCCAATATAATTCTTTTTTAATTTTTCTTTTACTTTTTCCCTCTTAAAGTAAATTCCACATTCT